>NC_087201.1:12194930-12207430 GCF_015104395.2 Macrobrachium nipponense
TCTCTCTTTCTTTCGATTTTTTCCCTAACTTCTCACGGCTCTCTCCTCCTGACTCAAAAGGTGTGGAGGCAAAAATGCCAAAGAGGCCGAAACTTCTAAGAGGTGACGAAAGTACCTAACGGATCCCCGAATGGCCGCGATGAACCGGTTCAGGAACCGATGCGAAAACAAATGGCTCGTGAGGTGGGGGGAGGGGGAGTGTCATATTGGTGGGATCTCGAGGGCAAAATACTGAAAATGAGGAGGGGAAGAACCTTCTAATAGAGGCTTCGGTTATCTGAGGAAAAAGGAGATGAAGAGGAAATCGGTTGACAAGTTTACCTCTAGTTCAAGGAGATGTAGATAAGAATTAATTAAGGCCTCTATAGAGATGTGAAGTGACAATTGAATGAAAATCGTTTCTAGCAGTTTTTCTATTTTTTTTATGCTACGGGTTTCCTTAATAAAGATGTTCATAACGCATATAAGATAATTCGCGTAAATAAAAAAGAAAATAATGGAAATATTAGCAAAATTATAAGACTATTTCTAAATCAGTATATTTTTAAGCAAAATACATAAGTTTTTATTAACATTTCTTATGATATTTATGCTTATACTCTTACCTATACGTGTACTGGTGTTGAGTAATACACACACTTGGTATATATGGTAATGAATATTCCTCTGTGGCCATTTGTAACCCTCGCTAGAATTATCCCGAGGCATAAATGAGGCAGAGCTGAGAGCTCTCCACTAAGCCCGTTTCGTCTGTCAGTCGTCAGCTGAATAAATCAGCTTTGCAGACATATGAACCATTAAATAGTTTCAGGAGTCGAAATGCTGAAAAAATATTACCTCCCTAAAAATGATTTCGCTTTGATATTTTTTTATTTTACGTTCATAAATAAATGGAGAGAGGTAAAAAGTACTCACGCCATATATCTAAAATCTAGTTGTTATATTAAAATTGGCATGAGGTAATATTTAACACATAAGGGCGAGAAATATATATATATATATATATATATATATATATATATATATATATATATATATATATATATATATATATATATATATATATATATATATATATATATATATATATATATATATATATATATATATATATATATATATATATGCAAGGTGAAGGACACTCCTTTATTCCCATTTTATGTGCTTTTATTGTAGTTGCGACGTTTCAAGATATAAAAGTCCCATTTTCAATCTACAGAAAGATAATACAAAAGTTAAAATCTCAAACTCAGAACACAAATTAAAAGTTTAAAAAGTTATACCCATACATCACCCCAAATGAGGGACCTGTGCTATATAATGAAGTATATGTATTTTCACTAATCATTTTAGAGTCTTTAAGGTATTTCCAAAAACGGTTGATTCAGTCTTCTATCTCAAAGATAGCAGAGTATTGAGGTTCTCCTGTCTATTTGAACTTAGATTCATCTCCTAAGATATTTTCCATCTTTTGTATGTATTCGTATTTATTCTTTCTTTTTCGAACAATAATAAAACTGTGTTTAATATGTCAAATTACAAATTATCTAAGAGAGAAGAGTTTCTGCTTTCTTTAGGATTGGATTTTTGCCTACCTTGCTTGAAACCCTCACATAACCAATTCTTTGGGTCTATGGAATCATTATGGAAACATTTAACAATTTAATTGCTCGGTGGACTCCATTCTTTTCTAAGAATGACATAAATATTCTTAAAGAACTTGGGAAACGAAAAGACCTAACGATAACAAAAGTGACAAGGGAAACGGTGCTGTAATTCTTAATAAATACGAATACGTACAAAAGATAGAAAATATCTTAGGAGATGAATCTAAATTCAAAAAGACAGAAAAACCTCAATACTCTGCTATCTTTAAGATAGAAGACCGAATTAACTGTTTTTTGAAATACCTTAAAGACTCGAAAATCATCAGTGAAAATACTTGTACTTCATTATATAGCACAGGTGCCTCATATGGGGTGATGTTCGGGTTACCTAAAATCCATAATGAAGGTATACCAATGAGGCCCATCTTCACCTCCTGTACTACTTCTAATTACAAAATTGCCAAATTTCTTGTGCCTCTCCTAGCGCCTCTAACTACCAATATCTACGGTTGTAAGAATTCAGAAACTTTAAAGAAAAAATTTTACCACAGGATTCAGACTTATTTATGGTTAGCATGGATGTGGAGTCTGTTTTTACTAATGTACCGGTAGAAGAAACCATTGATATTATTGTTAGCCGTATTTTTACTGACCCAGATGCCACTTTTAATCATTTTAACCTTACGGATTTTAGAAAATTGCTCAAGCTCGCTGCGCAGGACTAAGCCTTTGTTTTTATCGGTAAAGCCTACATTCAGGTTGATTGTATTGCGATGGGATCCCCTTTGGGTCCCCAACTTTGCAAACATTATTTATGTTCTCCCCGGAGGAACGTATACTGAACAACTGCCCTTTGGCCTACCATCCATTATTTTATAATAGGTATGTGGATGATACCTTCTTACTATTCAGAGATAAAGATCAGGATGACAAATTTCTTGATTATGCCAATGGAATACATCCTAATATTAATTTCACAATTGAATATGAAAAGGAAAATAAGCTGCCATTTTTTGGATGTAACAGTTTTTTGAAATGATGATCATTTTACCAGAACGCTTTTTAGAAAGGAAACGTTTACCGGCCTGGGATCGAATTCTTATAAGAACTGTTTTTATAATTTTAACCTAAATTCCATTTCTACCCACTTTCATGGGGCTTTTAACATAACGTCTAAAAGGAATCATTTTCACAATGAAATAACCTATCTCCAACAATATTTTACTGACAATTGCTTTCCATCGAAACTTTTCTATCAAAACCTGCACAAATTCTTGAACAATATCTTCAATCCTAAAATTAAAATACCAACAGTATTTATTCATAACAAAAAATTCTACTGTGAATTGAAACAGTTAATCGAAATTTTTTTCCTGCAAATGAATTAAGACTAATACCCTGCAATACAATGAATATTAGCTATTTATTTAAACAAAAGGAGAAACTTGATCCACTGATGACCTCAGGTGTCGTATATCTATTTAATTGCCATAAATGTAATCTAGGGAAGTACGTCGGCTCCACTAGGAGGTTACTCAAAGTGAGATTAGACTCAAATCGAGGCGTTAGTTATAGAACAGGTGTCAAATTAACTAATCCTGAGTTTTAATGTATTCGTGAACATGCAAAGAAATGTAAACGACATGAATTATGAATATTTTAAAATTATAGGACAATCCCCTAACGAACAGCATTTAACTATTTTAGAATCACTTTTCATTAAACAACTCGTTCCGCAGTTAAGCACCCTGTCTTCCTCAACACCTCTGTATCTCTCGTGAGTTCAAGTCGAAGCTGACCCGGGCCCGGCCCGAATTGTCACTTGGTCTGTGCTTTCAGCACCTCATGGTAATAACTTCTCCCTACTCTTGTGCTTGTTTTTTTTATATATTTGAATAACTTTTTAAATTTTTAATTTGTATCCCGAGTTTGTCATTTCAACTTTTGTGTAAGCAGGTTGAGACATACTCGGGACCAGTTGATTCCTTTAATGTACATGAGTTGATTACAGATCAAGGGATGAGCGGGAACTGACTTGTCTTTTCCCGAACCCCGTGCAAAGAGATACACATAACAGGGAAAACATATCGTACCTCAAATGGAACATTCCTACACCTCCCCTTTAAGATCAAAGCTCCCCATTCAAAGCAAACATAGTATATTTAAAAAATAAGTATAGATTTCTCCTTTTAGTTGCAAAAATAATAAAACTGGTAAAGGTAGTAACATATGAAGTAAAGGGAATTCAGCTATAATAAAGATAGTCCTTCGGACACAGCGCTGGAACATACATAAATGGTAAACATGACAAGAGGAACACTTATTAAACCCAAATAATCAGGATAAAAGTATATGCACAAAACTTGACATGTTTAGGGGATATTTATTAAACACAACTAAAATGAATTACTCTGTAATATAATCATCGTGCCATTGCGGGGGACGACGTACCCTAGTGCTACTTCTCTCCTGGGTGGGTACTGGGCCAGCCTCCCCCGAGGCGGTGGGAGTAGGTTCTCCCTCAGGTGGTGTGGGTGGTAGGGATCTCAAATGCTTGCGATTTCTTGTCGAAATTCTTCCGCTCCCGTCTAACCTTATGCGATATTGGCGGTATCTATTCTTTTCAATAACCACCCCGCTTCTATTCCAGCTCGTGTAGTCACATCTGGATAGCTACCCTCTCCCCTATTTGTAGGGGGGAAAGATCCTTGGCTTTCTCTTATTATACTTGAATGATATTCGTTGCTCAACAACGCTTCTTTCCCTCTCTCTTGCGGACAGGTTTCCACCAATGCTCGGCTGACGACATGATAACTTTTGCATTGCACCGAATCTCGAAGTTGGCGGACCATTGGCCAGCTGTGCAGGAGACTTATCTATACCATGTAATGGTGTATTTCTATACTGCAATATCGCCTGAGCTACCTTGTAATTGTCTAGCCCTCCATCAGGTAGAGTATTGCCATTAATGTTCGTTTGGCGGTGCGCACAGCAGCTTCTGCCCGCCCGTTGGACTGGGTGTAATGAGCAGACGACACTCCTAATAGAATACCCCCCACTTAAGCCGAAAGAAATGTCTCATTTCCATGCTCGTTAGATTCGTGCCCTCGTCCACTGATATTTCTTCAGGTGCTCCCCACTGCATAAAATATCTTCTAAAAACTGGGATCAATCTCGCGGATGTAGTTCCGTTAGCGAAGAAATAAATTTCCATCCATCAAGTCAGTCGATCGGCGTAGACCATATACTGCCTCCCTGCTACTTGAAATAAATCTGCAACAGTTCTCTGAAACGGATATTCGGGAGGGGGAGTGTATATATACTTTCCCTTTGTTGCGAAGGTGCCGCAACGTTGCAATCATGACACTGTGCCCTATAATTTGCCAAGTCACCCTCAATCCCAGGCCAATAAACTGCCTGTCGTGCTCTTCTGATCATGGAGTCAGTGATGATGACCTGAATGTAAATTGGTTGCAATGCGTAAACGTAGTGCCTCCGGAACTACCAGACGAACATGCCCCTCGTCATATGCATATGTGACTAATCCTTCAATGACACTGCGGCCTATCACGTACATTGAAAAAAGGTTTTAGGCAGGGCTCCACTTGAGACCTTGACGACGGCCAACCCTCTTCGCTGACACGTCGCTGCATAGTAAATAATCAGGATCCTTCTCTGCTTCCCCCCTCATGGTAGCCCAGTCCATAGTAATGACGTTCATCCGCCAGCGATGACGTCATGGAGGCAATACAAACTTCGTTCATAAGTTCCTCCTCTTCTTCGTCTTTGACGATAGTTTCACTGCGAATCACTGGGTATCTTGATAACGTATCGGCTGCCGAATTCTTCTCCCCGGCAAATATCTTATGGTAAAACTATATTGCATTGTTTTCTCCTTCAACCCTTAGTAGTCTCGGGTTTGCAATGTCTTTTAGGCTCCTATTTCCCCAAAGAGTTTTACCAAAGGTCTATGGTCCGTGATTAAAAATTGAAATTCGGGCATCCAATTCAAAAAACAATCTCGATTTCCTAAGGCACCATACTACTGCAGCGCTTCCCCCTCAATGACGGCATAGCCGGCCTCCGCCTCCGTCAGGTGCCTGCTGCCACATAATGCCAGTTTCCATCCCCCCACCCTTACAACAAAAAGGGGCATTGAGATCCTCGCAATTGCAATATTGTTGCAATATAACAAATCCCATTCCTTCTCTGCACCAATCGGTAACAACAGCAGTGCGCCTTGTCTTATCATAATAGTCAGTCCGTCGCCCAACATCTTGCAAATGCTGTCCCGGGCTGCAACAAACTGTTTTGAAGGCGTTGGTCCCAATAAACTTTCCGATGGGGGGATTTCTTGAGGAGATCCCTGAATGGTTCCATTACCGGTGCTACAGCCACGAAAGGTGCAATTTTGGTTCACAAGTCCAAACCAAGATCTTATATCCGTGATAGTTGGGCTTGCAGGCATGGGGAAGTTCTTAATGGCACTCATACGCTCATTAGAAGGTCTATAATTATCCCAATCAAGTTCGTACCCCACAAACTCTACCTGTCTTTGACAAAATCGGAATTTATCCGGATTCAGCGTAATACCATCATCTCCACATAATTGCAAAAAATCATAAGTATGCCAAAAGGCTCCCTCAACACTGTCGTCATATAAACAACACGTCATCTATGCACTTGTACTTTCTGTGTACATCAATAATAACGTCATCGAACCTTTTTCGTGTATGCATCGGGGGCCGCGCAATACGCCCATAGGTGTTCGACCAATATCTGGTATCTCCCCCATGGTGTAATAAACGTTGTCAACTGTCGGCTCTCTCTCATCTATGGCACCTGGTGGAATCCGGCATAGGCATCAACTACAGTCTTATATGTACGAAGTGGCACACCCGACCATGTCAAAAGGAGCACATGTGTGATGCGTTTCTCGTTTGCAATTCTTATTCAGCTCTTGATAGTCCACGGTCCTCCGTGGTTTACCATTTTTCTTTGCTACCACTACCATCCTCGCACACCAGTCCGTAGCCGTACCAGCAGGGACTCCCTAATTACTCCTAATTTGACATCTTCGTCGAGCTGAGCCCTTAACAGTCGGCCTCCCAATGCTTAGGAACTGGTATAGGTGTATGACACGCATAGGGGATGGCACCTTCCCTCAGGTGAATGTGGTGAGGGGCTCCTTTCATCATCGGCAGAGGGTTTCTTGAAACGTTGAACGTAGTCTTCGCAAAACGTTGCAGTAGCCAGTCCCTCAGCCTAGGGACATTCTCCTCCGTGGCAGCGTATGGCATCTCGCGCTGACGACCACCACCCCCTACCCGTGTGAGAACGTTTACTTCAGGCGTTTGGCGGGGGTTAGTCGACGCAGAGGGTTTCCGAGTGACGTCATTCAACGGTACGCGACAGTATGATGGGGAAACTTGTATGCACTAGACCTAGTGATTTACACACTCCTAAAGACATATCAAAACGGGTAGCACCTTGCACGAACGATACTAGTGCTCACTGATTTTATCACCCAATTCTATTAGCATATCAACAGACCCACATATATTCTCAATGACTTCTCCCCTGCGTGATTTACAATGACATTACACCGAGAGAGATTAGGTACCTTCAAACCCAATTTTGGTAACAAATCTACCCCTACTATACACACTTCTGCCCCAGTGTCTGGAACAGCCTCAACAACGACACACTCACATGAAAACTCATGCTTAACCTTTATTTTCACCATCGGCAGTTTCCCCACTGCCGCACATCGGCCTACCTGGCGATTGTCCGCAGGTGGATAGGCAACAGTGCATGATGTAACAGACGCGTCCACAATAGGCGCCGTTTTGGCGGGCTGTTGCCCCCCTTGACAACAGAATTTAGCAAAGTGCCCCACAATACCACACTGAAAACAGTTAACATTATCAGCAGGACATTTTCCCTGCCAATGAGAACGACCACCACACTTTTTACACCTGGTATCTGACTTACTAGTTACCAGTAGGTTTCGAGCTACTACGGCCACGGCCGTGTCCATTGCCTTGTCAATATTATTAGACCTATAGCCTAGCATATTTTACTTTCACCTTCTAACCCACTTTCAACTAGGCCTAAGCCTATCTCATCCCCTTTTCCAAACTAGCTACGTTTGCCCTTCCACGAGCGCTAATACTATCCTTTTCTGCAGATTCATAAATTTCACATTTACGTAACAATTTCTGCACAGTATTGAAAACCTCATGATCCTGTAGGATCTCTTGCTTAAGTCCCACATTGCTTAAACCACTTGTTATCCGCTGAACTAACACAAAATCATTCAGATCAGCTCGACAATGGGGACACTTAAACCCACAATCTAAGGCCAATTGTTGGCACCTATGCACAAAAGATTTCGCGGTTTCTTGATCGCCTTGTTGCGCTGAGAAAAACTTGTCCCATGCCACTGCCTTATTCACAGACTTCGTCGTGATCTCCTCCAGTCTGTCGAATGCCTCAGAGGTCGTTAATGAGTTCCACTGAACCTCTGAGTGCGTTGCATCTATAGTCATCCTTAACTTCTCATCGCAGTTTAACCGGATACTGATAAGTGCATTCTCTCCTGAGACGTTTTCCTAAGGCCAGCCAATCACTCATAGAGCGACACCATTCTCGAAAAAAATCTGCTTTGTGTCATCTCATAGCTACACTTCTCAGGCACCATCGCCCTAACACCTGCCGAGGGCTGAACCATGTGGTCTTCCTTGTGCCATGAGGCCAACCAAAGCCTGTAACAAGTCCTGTCCCTCGTGGTGCCGGCGTGCCGGTGTTGCATTCCTGCTTGCAGTGCCCCTGGGGGAACGTCTTGCTGTGCCCCTGGGTGTGTTTGTGATGGCCTCGTCTCAGCATCTTGTAGGTCCTGCTTTGGAACGAGAATCACTGCGCCATGTAAGCAGGTTGAGACATACTCGGGACCAGTTGATTCCTTTAATGTTACATGAGTTGATTACAGATCAAGGGATGAGCGGGAACTGACTTGTCTTTTCCCGAACCCCGTGCAAAGAGATACACATAACAGGGAAAACATATCGTACCTCAAATGGAACATTCCTACATTTTGTTTTATCTTTCTTTAGCCTGAACATGGGACTTTTATGTCTTGAAACGTCGCGACTACAATAAAAGTGCATATAATGGGAATAAAGGATTGTCCTTCACCTTGCATCGACATATGTCTACTGGTTGATAGAGCCCCCTTCAATTTCAGCTGTATATATGTATTATATATATATATTATATATATATATATATATATATATATAATATATATATATATATATATATATATATATAATTTATATATTTGAACTAAATCATCTACAAACTACATGAAATTATAAGTAGCTGTTATTCATACCGAACAGTCTGTCCACCTGAAAGACAGATTACTTAAGAATTCTGCTATAATAAACAAGCTACTAAAAAAATGAACAATAAATAGGCTAATATGAACTTCTTTATTACAAACTATTACCTTTAATTTGGATATATAATTGTTTCACTTTAAATCCGAATGGACGGATACAGCCAAGACCACCGAGATAGAAGTCCTGTTCGATGTTTTGTGACGTAAGCAAGGGTGGTCCGAGCTGCTAGCATGACTACGCTGCCAGACGAAAGAAATGTAAACAAACCCTCGCCAAAATCTATCATTTTTGGTCTGCTAGTTATTAATTTACTTATTTCTCGTCTACACTAATTAGTGTAACCAAATAATACTTACTCGTAACAGAAGTTATAAGATTAATATAAAATGCTGAACCAAAACAATTTGTTTAGTTACAATACAGTGTCTACCAAAGAACAAACAGCAGTGCATAGGTTTACATCACAAAAAAAAATGGTTCTTTCTTCTATATGTGAATGAAATCATTCTCTCTTACATACTGTCATTATTTGGCATTTAAATTTTCTAACTTTCTCTTTGGCTACAATAGTTATTTTCTTGAACAACAATTATTCAATGAAACGTTGGTAGAAACCCGTACTGTTAATTTTTCTATGTTTTTCTGTTCTATAACCTTCATTACTTATTAAGCAGCTTATCTATTATTTACCCTTTGACATTTAACCGTTCAAATTCATGATTGTCGCCTTAATGTAAAATTTGACTGTTGCATTCTGAATAAAAAGGGAATGATTTTTTCCAATAGTTAGTAAAGCTTGAACGATATATTCATTGGATATAAATAAAACTAAATGAACATTTTGTTTCTCAAAGGTGTAGGGAGACAATGTCTTTAATGATAGTTTTTATGAGTGTTCAAAGAGTAAACATCTATATCATGAAGTTTTTCAAAGGACTGAATGGTGCATAATGAATTTCGTTTTCCAAATTATTGATATCAAGGAGAACTGAGGTAACTTCATTGTTTTATTTATAACTTTCTGGCCAAGCCAATTATTCCTGATATATTTTAACAATTTTACTGAAACATACGCGAAAGAGGGCACGTGTTACTCTGAAATGGGTGAGGATACACTATAGACAGCTGAGGAATCCTGGGAAAATAGGACATTGCTTTCCCAATGATAGCATTATGATGTTACAATGCAAAACACTGAAAATGATTTTTTACTAAGCCTATAATTATTTTCTACTGCGTGCAGCACAGAACATCAGCTTTTATACTTTAATTGGGAATTTGTGCAACTTAATTGAATTTAACTTGACCTGTTCAACATAAAGTAAAATGCACCTGTTGCAGCTTCACTATGGCCAAAGGCTGAACCAACAATATTTGTGCCTTTATAATGAAAATATGGTATTAAGTATGTGAGTTTCATCCACTATCAGTATCACTATTTTGTCATTGGGTAGTAATGATTTACATTTACTCTTAATGTACATCAGAAAATTTGAGTCCTTTTGTTATGATGCTGGGCAGACATGTTTGAAAAAACACTCTCCTGATGGTACAGTAACTTTGAGGGGAACAACTATAGGTATAACAAAAACACAATATTACCATCTCTGATGAATAATTAAATTTATTCAGTCATTAACTAGAGCTAAAATTTGGCAAAAATTAAATAACTAGTTTCATAACAGCAATGCAATATATATTGCAGTATTAGGAATACATTCAGCAGTACCAGCTCTCTGGAGTTACTGAATATCTGCTTATTGATATTTGTATCATGAACCTCTGTAGGAATCTTGAGATCTCCTAAGTGACGTACTTCAGTGACATGAAAAAATGCATGTGCTGTACAGTTAGGCTTAACTGTAGGTAGGGCATTGTGGCACAAGTATGGTAAACATATTTCGTTCATCTGTACTGAAGTTTTACCCGTGGAAGAAGAAAGATGGTATTCTAATATTTTTAAACCTAGTAATGCAATGAGGATACGTTAGGTTAGGTTAGGTTATTGAAATTTCTAATGTAGGCTCCTTGTTTAAAACCTGTAACCCTTAGAATACTATGCCAGTGTACTTTATTCACCTTAACCCATCTAGGCCCAAATGGTTTGTCCCATGCCTTTGACTATTGTCAATGGAAACTTGCCTATTTCCCCACCACTATACTGTACTTAAGTTGTAATGAACCTATAACTTATATGTCTGTGCTAATGTAACTCTTGAGTACCTTGTCTAAGGTTCTATCACACAGTTAGGTATCATGTTTGCAACCTTCTTACCTGACACAGGGCCCTTGTCCCAATTATTGCAATAATGCTCTTTACCATATATAGGCTACAACAGGCTTTAAATTTCTTCTGGGGTTTCTATGCACTTAAAGTGTGTAAGTTTACCCCTCTTAGGTTTACTTGTTTGTTGTGTTTGCCCTTTCTTTGCTTGTTGGTAACTATTTATATGCTGCTTGCTTTACCTGACTACTGCTACCATTATTAGTCTTGCCTATTATGTCATTTAAATTGTTTTTTTCCATAGCTTTATAAGTCCTGAACTGGAAGTTGTTGGACACAGGCTACTCTGGGAGTTGTTGGACACAGACTACACTGGGTATAGGTTGGCATAGGCTACAGGGGGTGTTGTTTGGTACAGTAGGCTACACTGGGAGTTCTTTGACTTAGGCTAGTTCCTACTAAAATTCAATGTAGGCTAAACCAGTTTTTCTTTATATTGCACCTGACCTTGTTGCTCACAACTTCTACCTAGAATGCAGACTGTATTTATATTACAGTTGAAAGTCATCCAGAGAGAAAATTCAAATACCTAGGTAGTACCTGTTGCAGTGAACTTATTGCTGAGTTTATCTGCTTACCACAGTAAGTTCGTCCCAAAAAAAAAGGACACTAGATGTATCCATGGCTCTCTACCTCATGATGCCATATAAGTTTTATGTTCCAGTTCATAAATAAAACAATGAAACCACGAAAACACCCCGTGTCCAAGTGATGTAAGGGAAGGAAGATCGAGAGTCAGGAGTGAGACGCCCGTCACTCGCCTCGGAGAGTCGGACCATAAGGGTCGACGTCTTCACGTCATGACGTTACATCGAACAGGCCTTCTATCTCGGTGGTCTTGATACAGCCCAAAAGCGTTCAGGACACCGAGTAAGTTACTGAGGATAAATATGTGGACGATACTTCAGTGATGTTTTTAAACGGTAGAGCAGATAGAGAATTTATATAATTCAATCTGTTAAAACTTTAAAACGAAATTCTCAACAATAAACTTTCTTTTACTGACACCCTTTTAGATTAGATTCTTTAAAAAAAGTTCCAAATATTCAGTTATGGTAAACCGACTTCTGCAAGCTTGGTACCAACTTGCTGAGATGAAATGAGATATCATAGCCTAGTTGAAAAATAAGGGATTTTACTATATATACATATACATGCATACATATAACACTCTCGATCTTTGCTCTGGTATAAGGTAAAGGG
>NC_087201.1:12209930-12259930 GCF_015104395.2 Macrobrachium nipponense
CTGGCATTTGATGTCACTCTTGGCCCCTGATACCGAATTCATTATGTATATATATATATATATATATATATATATATATATATATATATATATATATATATATATATATTACATTCCATATATATCGTATGTGCACTCAATAATGATAAAAATAGCAGCAACAGTATTATTAATGATATCAATTAACGTGCACATACGGTTTTTCTGAGCTGCATTGATTAAGTACGAGAAATTATAAGGAAATTATATACCACATCAGTTAATAGGTCTACGGCCAGCACTAGCTCCGTTTACGGGGGATAGGGAGGGGGAGATGGTAGGGGAGAGGAACGGGGAGGAGAGTAGGAAGAGGAAGGGAGATGGGGGAGGTAGGGGGATTTGGGTACGAAGAATGTGAAGGTACACTGCAACATTCATTATCGAAATGAAACCTAGGCCTAACGACTGACGAGAAATCGTTACAACAAACCAACACACAACGAAGAGAAATAAACATGAAAATTGCCGATCGATTTAGTCCCTGTGACCACAGAGAATCTTCAGCTGCCCCAACAAGACTTCTTTATAAGAGAAACGGCAATGAACTTTTGCAGGTAAAAGAAAACAGACGGCCAACAGCGGGCGAGTTTTCATATCCAGTAGGGAATTGTACATCTCTCAAACCTTGTTGCACTATAGTACCAACATTTCATAGAAACGCGACTGGAGGCTTGAAGGTGCTGAAGCCATCGGCAATGTAGACTGTTTAAATGGTTCGTTACAGGATGTCAAACCGAATTGTACCTCCATAAATAACTATTTATAAGGAAGATGCAACATACAAGAGAGAGAGAGAGAGAGATGCTTGATTCTTGAAACATCGAAAGCAGTCTTGGTACTAACTACTGATGAAACCAAATTTTATAATATATATTTTATTATCTCAGATGGTAGTATAACAAATATCACCACTTACCAAAGCATTCGGGAATTGAGATAATGCAGTTTGGATTTACTGAACCACCTGTGTTAAGTACTTCCCGCCGATGTCAGGTATTAAGAAGCTATTCTTAGTACCACAATCTTACAGTATAAGAAAATATAAAAAAATTTAACGCCAAATAAAAAAATAAAAAAAAGAGTGACACTATTAATGGTTCTGTGGTTTAGCAACAGAGATAACATAACATGAACGATATAATCAAACTTTTTCCCGAATGATAGAGCAAGCGATATGAGAATGTTAATTTCATTATTTACAATGGAAAGGGAAACATAACTTTACGTAAACCGCGTCAGGACTGGTTGCTACCGTATGTTGTTAGGTGACATGTTTTCACCCTTCCAAACATGAACCGTGCATACGCGCGCCCGTACATCACCACTTCGATGTGCTTGATGAACGTGCGGCAGAAAATGATATATTTTCAAGTCATAGAAAATAATAATAATAATAATAATAATAATAATAAATAATAATAATAATAACAAAACGAGTCATGACAACTGTTTGAAATCACGTCACGAGATACTGCTTCTCCTCGTAGCATGGAGGGGGCGGAGCTTGTGACCTGCACATGCGCCGAATTACTTTTTTACTTTTTTTTAAGCCAGTGTCACCGCGTCTCCATTTATTTGCTGATTATGCGCTAGTGCCCCCTATTTAAACTCCCATAACTCCGTCATTTCGTACTCCAATTCGCCAATTTCTTCAGGTTTTGTTGCCAATGTGTCACAGAACGTTTTGAAAATGCCAAACTTTGATAGAGCGCTTTTTTTTATTAAGGGTAAAGGGCCCCACAAAGGAGGGTGAACATGTGGAGAAACCAGCACGTGATGGCGTCCTCCCTCTAAGAAATGTTCAGTTTACGGGACGTTACTGAGTTCCAGAAGAGTAATTTCGCGCCTAGGAAGATATACGTAGGCTATTGACGCCTATGGAATCAGGAAGTGACACTGATGGTGATGATAGCAGTGACGATTTAATAACAACAAATGGAAATCGTTGATAGCAAGGGGGAGGAGATCGGAGTGAGCCCCTCTTTGTTTCCACCTGTGAGACGTAAACGCAATTCCTTCCCCTTCAGTATACCTGATCCGGAACCCCCACCGACCCACCCTCCCCCTCCCCGTATTGCATCAATTTACAGATGTTTCTTGGATGCTAGCTGCTTAGCCTTAGAGTTCCATGAACTAGCATTTACCAAGATGAGAGTGATCCTGCTGCCCTTGTTACAGTAGTACTACCTGCTTTTGCTTCAGTGTCCACCCCTAGTACCACAACTTGTGCATATCTTGCTGCTAGCAGCCGTGCCTTCGGTACCCGAAGACAGACTCCAAAACGGAAGTCTAGGATCGTTTGCCCTATATCTTGTCTGTCTCCTGGAGGCACTGTGCGCACATGCCAGAGGCACTGCGGCCTCTGGGCGTCAAGAATATATAATTGCATAAAAACCCAAGGCTTCCCTGATTATAATACCAAGCTAAACTACTTAACACAACTCGTGCACTACCACGACGCTTTCTACGAGGTTCCGGGTGAGGGAAGCAGCCTCCTCCTCCTCCTCCTCCTCCTCCTCCTCCTCCTCCTCCTCTTTCTTACGACGCGAACTGCAAGGTCTTCGGAGTAGAGGAGGAGGCATTAGCCAGATATGACGACCAGGATTGATGGTGAGTACCCCAGATTGCATTCCATATAGGCTATGTAGTGTATTTATTGAGTTATATATATAGTTTTGGTTTTTCGTACAGTGCGTTATTTCCTGGTATTTTTATGTGATTTATGCATGTTTATATGTGATTTATGCATGTTTTTATTATGTGATTTATGCATGTTTTCATTATTTTTTTGTGCTTTTGAATGTAATGTTTTTTTTTTTTTTTTGAGGAAAAGGTAAGGTAGAAATGTACGATTATTGACCCAAATTAATATTGCATTTGCATTTTGAAAATTATTACTACATCAGGATTTATGAATTATATATTTATTTATTTATTTATTTATTTTTCCAAATATATTCGCCATTTTACAATATGCGTCAGTTCTCGTGGCGACTAAGCGAATTAGTTGAACATATACGTACTTTAATTTGTGGGGATAGGCCTCAGTCATACTTAACCCTTAAACGCCGGAGCGGTAAATAAAAAAATGACTCCCGTGTGCCGGAAGGGTTTGAGAGTGAGCGCGTAAGCGGAAAAAATATTTTTTTCAAAAAATCACAGCGCGCTTAGTTTTTCAAGATTAAGAGTTCATTTTTGGCTCCTTTTTTTGATATTGCTTGAAGTTTAGTATGCAACCATCAGAAATGAAAAAAATTATCATTATCATATATAAATAATGCGATATATGATAGCGCAAAAACGAAATTTCATATATAATTGTATTCAAATCGCGCTGTGCGCCAAACGGTTAGAGGTAACAAGTTACTTTTTTTTCGTTGTAATGTGCACTAAATTGCAATCATTTTGATATATAACACATTGTAAAACGATAAAAGCAACACAGAGAAAATATTATCACAAAATGATGCATGAATTCGTAGCGCGCGGATGTAAAAAAATAATCTTTTAAAAAATTCACCATAAATCGAAATATTGTTATAGAGACTTGCAATTTGTTTCAAAATGAAGGAAAATGATTGAATATTACGATACTGTAAGAGTTTTAGCTTACAAATGCAGTTTTTGACCATTTCGAACGAGTTAAAATTGCCGAAATGTGAATTTTTTGTTAAAAAAAAATTTTTATAATGCAAAATATAAAAAAAAATGAGAAATGCTACCCACCTTCCAATAATTTTTGTTATATTGAGCATGTTTTTGCGCACATTTTCATATATAAAAATTTAAAAAAGCGTAATATGAAAAGGCTCAAATATTAGGAGAATGTGACCGCTACGCGTTTCCGAGATTTCGGCCGAGAATCGGCGCGCGGACGGAATAAAAATATTTTTTTCAAAATATTCACCAAAAATCGAGATATTGTTCTAGAGACTTGCAATATGTTTAAATTGAAGATAAATGATTGAATATTACTAGACTGTAAGATTTTTATGTTACAAATGCGTTTTTTTACCATTTCGGTTGAGTCAAAGTTTGACGATCGTAGTTTTTTTCGTACTTATCGTACTTTATATGCAAATATTTCAAAACGATAAATGCTACAACCTTCCAATATTTTTTGTTATATTGTGCACGTTTTTGCACACATTTCCATATATAAACCTCTAAAAAAAGCGTAATATGAAAAGGAACAAAATATTAGGAGAATGTGACCTACGCGTTTCCGAGATTTTCGGCCGAGAATCGGCGCGCGGACGGAATAAAAATATTTTTTTCAAATATTCACCATAAATCGAGATATTGTTCTAGAGACTTGCAATATGTTTAAATTGAAGATAAATGATTGAATATTACTAGACTGTAAGATTTTTATGTTATATATGCGTTTTTTTTACCTTTTCGGTTGAGTCAAAGTGGACCGATCGTAGTTTTTTCGTACTTATCGCAAATATTCCAAAAAATTAGAAAATGCTACAACCTTCCAATATTTTTTGTTATATTGTGCATGTTTTTGCGCACATTTCCATATATAAACCTTAAAAAAAGCGTAATATGAAAGGCTCAAATATTAGGAGAATGTGACCTACGCGTTTAGGAGATTTTCGGCCGAGAATCGGCGCGCGGAGGGGAAAAAAAAATATTTTTTTTCAAAAATTCACCATAAATCGAGATACTGTTCTAGAGACTTGCAATTTGTTTTAAATGAAGATAAATGATTGAAATATTCTAGACTGTAAGATTTTTATGTTATAAATGCGTTTTTTGACTGTTTTCGGTTGAGTCAAAGTGACCAAATCGTAGTTTTTTTCGTACTTATCGTACTTTATATGCAAATATTTCAAAAATGATAATGCTACAACCTTCCAACATTTTTTTTGTTATATTGTGCAATGTTTTTGCGCACATTTCCATATATAAACCTTTAAAAAAAGCGTAATATGAAAAGGCGCAATATTAGGAGAATGTGACCTACGCGTTCCGAGATTTTCGGCCGAGAATCGTCGCGCTGGAGGGGAAAAAAATATTTTTTTCAAAAATTCACCATAAATCGAGATACTGTTCTAGAGACTTGCAATATGTTTTAAAATGAAGATAAATGATTGAATATTTTACTAGACTCGTAGATTTTTTGTTATAAAAGCGTTTTTTTGACCTTTCGGTGAGTCAAATTTGACCGATCGTAGTTTTTTTTCGTACTCACGACTTTATATTGCACAATATTTCAAAAAGATAGCTACAACCTTCCAATATTTTTTTTTTATATTGATGCAGGTTTGCGCACCATTTCTATATAAACCTTTTAAAAAAAGCCGTTAATATGAAAGGGACAAATATTAGGAGAATGTGACCTACGCGTTTCCGAGATTTTCGGCCGAGAATCGTCGCGCGGAGGGGAAAAAAATATTTTTTTTCAAAAATTCACCATAATCGAGATACTGTTCTAGAGACTTGCAATATGTTTTAAAATGAAGATAAATGATAGAATATTCTAGACTGTAAGATTTTTATGTTATAAAAGCGTTTTTTTGACCTTTTCGGTTGAGTCAAATTTAATTTTGACGTACGTAGTTTTTTTCGTACTTATCGTACTTTATATGCAAATATTTCAAAAATGATAAATGCTACAACCTTCCAATATTTTTTTTTATAGGTGCATGGTTTTTGCGCACATTTCCATATATAAACCTTTAAAAAAAGCGTAATATGAAAAGGTACAAATATTAGATAATGTGACCTACGCGTTTCCGAGATTTTCGGCCGAGAATCGGCGCGATGAAGGGAAAAAAATATTTTTTTCAACAATTCCCACCATAAATCGAGATACTGTTTTTTCTAGAGACTTGCAATTTGTTTTAAAATGAAGATAAATGATTGAATAATACTAGACTGTAAGATTTTTATGTTATAAAAGCGTTTTTTTGACCTTTTCGGTTGGAAGTCAAAGTGGGGACTGATCGTAGTTTTTTTTCGTAACTTATCGTACTTTATATGCAAAGAAATATTTCAAAAAATGATAAATGCTACTACCTTCCACTATTTTTTGTTATATTGTGCATGTTGTTGCGACATTTCCATATATAAAACTATAAATAAGCGTAATTATGAAAAGGTACAAATATTAGAGAATGTGACCTACGCGTTTTTCGGATATTTTCGGCCGAGAATCGGCGCGCGGAGGGGAAAAAAATATTTTTTTCAAATATTCACCATAAATCTCGAGAATATTGTTCTAGTTAGACTTGCAATTTGTTTTAAAGTGAGTAAATGATTGAATATTACTAGACTGTAAGTAATTTGCTTACCAAAAAAAAAACAAAAAAAATGTTTATAATAATATATATATAATAATATATATATATATATCTATATATATATAATATATACTATATATATATATCCCCATATATAATATATCATATATATATATATATATATATATATTATATATATATATATATATATATATATATATATATATATATATAATTTTTTTTATACGTAAAATTATATATTACATTCTTCGATTCTGGTACCAATACATAAAACGAGGTTTGACGAAGGAAAACATTATTTTTGACCAAGGCAGACCTGGGTCACTCATGGAGGACTATTCACCACCTGTACAGGTTGGTGCGACTCTCGAAATAATTATCAAGAAGTCTAAATAGACGAAAACTCCCAAAGGGGCTCTCTCACAGGCTAAAAGCATGTATATAGAGAGAATGACTTTGAATTTCAGGTCTGCCTATCAAAAACAATCATTCCAATGTCAAACCTCCCCACTACATGCAAGGAGAGCCGTTCCAAGAAAGAAGAAGAACAGCGGCAATCCATCCATCAACTGTTTCCACCCATCGTTTACCATGTTCCACTATTGAGTTAATATAGTGGTTATCGAAACTGTGTGAAATGTAAAAGGAAAGAAAACCATGAAGGGTGGGGTCTGAGTGACCCAGGTCTCCGCCTTGGTCAAAAATATGTTTTCCTTCGTCAAACCTCGTTTTTGACCGAAGGGCAGACCTGGGTCACTCATGGAGTATTTACCAAGAGTCATAAAAAGGGAATTTTATGACAAGGGAAAGAAGGGAAGGGAAAGGAATAAACAGCTGATGGAAAAGGGATACACCTGAAAAAATAGCTAATTGATGTATCCTGAGTAAATATCATTGGAAATTGCGAATTAATGAGAAATCTTCAATATTACTATAATAAAAATAAGTATTCTGTATCTTGACTCTGTTAAGAATTGAATAAATTAAAAATGCAGTAAACAAGAAGTTATTTACTCAAAAACCCTTAACCAAATCATAATCCACACTCTCAAAAATTAATAAAGGCAGACCTAAAAAGATAGGTATCGGTAACTAGAAAAAATGAGATAAAGTATACATATTATACTTAAAAAGTAGAATACCAGGTATCCAGTTGACACCATGACATCACCCACATTATGTTGTTAACACAGCAATAAATTGTAATCTAAATGTATACTTATAATAGAAATATATATTAAGACAATATGAAATAGTACCTTATGTACAAATAGATAACAAATGACGTATATAAAACAAATTAATTAAATTTATGAAGATATGCTTCCAGATTCAGAACCCAGCACGACAAAAGACGAGGAAATAATAGACATCTCCTTCAAATAATGTTTACTGAAAACGTTATAGAAGACCATCCAACAAGATCACAAATTCTTTTGCTGTTCATACCTTTTAGGAAAGCAAAAGAAGTTGCGACTTTTCTCAAATCGTGAGTTCTGGGAAGGAACCTGGGATCAGCCCAACGAATAAATTGACGCATAAATAGTCTCAACTTATTAATTGATATGTCAGAAAGGTTTTCTGGGTGTACAAAAATTTGTTCAAAAATTTTGTATTGCAAGTCTAAACAAGGTACTTCTCCAACTTATGCACCGGACATAAAGGATGACGACCTCCTTAATCATCCTTAAGTCTAGTGATAAAAATCAGTTCACGTCTAGAATTAGGACGTTCATTCTTGGCCTCCAAAAAATTTGGATCAGGAAACAGTCTGACCCTCTCTGAAGAAAAATCAAGAAATTCATATGAGCTCAGTAGTAAATGAGATTAGAAATAATGTAATATATAAACTATTTTTAACACAAGGGTTCTCTTGGGACCTTGAAGACAATGCAAAGTTTAAAAAACCTTATCTGAAGACAAAGAAATTTGTACAAGGAATCATGGTTTGATTTTTAAAAAAGGGCTTTCATAAATGCTGGAAATGGATTGAACCGATACATCAATGTTGAAAGCAAGCTTAAGAGGATTAGATAATGCAGACTTATAAGTTGAAATTGTGGTAGGAGATAAATGTCTGTCATTAAAAAGATTTCTCAGAAATGCTAAAATAGTTTTCCACTGAAATCTTACTAATATTATTAGATCTAATAAAATGACAAAAAGAGTTCCACACAGTCTGATATTGTCTATTGGTAGAAGTTCTTAAGGATTTAAATAAAATTCTTGCTGAATCACTAGAGTAAAAACTGTTAGAATCTTAATCATAAACTCCCAGCAAGCTAGTTGAGGAGAATCTTTGAGGCAAAAAGGCAAACGATTCCTCCCAACTAGTTTGCGAGAGTACTGGATTCGGATTATGAGTCTTTCTTTTTGCCCTTGCTGCATAGAGGGAACCATGGCTGGGCAGTCCACAATGGGGCTATCAGCTTTGCTTTTCCCCTGAAGCTTTCCAAATAACTGAGCACCTCTGAGGATCATCTTTGTTGGAAGAAAAACAGGTAAATACTCGCCACCTGTTCAGTGGCAAAGATCTAATTGGGCATCTCCAACTGGGAGGCAAACAGAGTGGAAGGATGTCTGATCCAGAGCCACTCCGATGGTATTGGATGGCTTCTGGATAACGCATCTGAAATAACATTTCTCACCCCTGCCACGTGAAACGCTGTCATTCGTTAGGTTTCTCCTCTGAAGAAACCTCAGAATAGAGAGGTCCACTCACTAAGAGTCTTTGATTTCGCGGACACCCTTCCTGTTCAGACAGGGCCACTGCTTTTGCGCTGTCTGAGAGTAATCTGAAGTGGATCCCTGCTGGAGATTCAGCTTCTTGATGGCAATATACACGACGGGTATCTCTTAAAATATTTATATGGCAAGTTGAGAGAGGATGAGCCTGTGCACCCTGAAACACCATCTGCCCTGCAGATGTGTGAATCCCCTAGCCTGTCTGGAGGCATCTTTGTACACATCCAGACTGGCTGGAGGTGGACGGAAAGGAATCACTGCCGAGGAAAAAATCTCTGATGCATCCATCTTTCTAGAAGCCTTCTTGATGAAAGGAGGGAATTGACATAACTGATCCCGTTTGCTTTCTATTTGGTCTTCGTGATTAAAAAGTGATTCAGGCCCTTTAAAATGGCTTTGCCCACAGGGTCGCCTATTGATGCAAAATTGGAGCCTCCCCAACATATGCTCCACTTGCCAGACAAGACACTGATGTTTGCTTCAAAATAACGAAAGGGTCGCGAGATAGAGACATGGCATTGTCTCTCAGCAGATACAGGGTACCAGAAAGTGGTGTCCCCAACCACCCCACAGCCACTGAAAGTCTTTTTCCGGAGTTAATCTTGATTTCTTCATGTCGATAAGAAAACCCCCACTCAGACAGGGTCTTTGGTAAAAACAATCCTTGTTGCCTTAAAAACAAACCACTCCCGAATTCACCCATATCAGCCAGTCGTCCTGGTATGTCAATAACCTGGATACCTTTTCTGCTGAGTTCCCTCAGATTGAAACGGTGGCAGATCTTCGTGAATGCTCTCGGAGGCAATGTTAAGGTCCGAAAGGTAGAGCTTTTGAAATGAAACTTCTTCCTTCTAGACTGAATCCGAGGAACTTCCTGTAAGTAGGGTGTATTGGAAAATCAGAATATGCCTATAGGCGACTTTCAAGTCGATGGAGGTGGCAAAAAGCTCCTACTGGCAACAACAATCTTACGTCTTGCAAAGTTTTGTCATTCTGGAAGGTCGACATTGTATTGATTTGTTGAGGGTTGACAGGTCAAGATGATCCGTCTTTATTGTAATCTTTCTCGGGACTGAAAATAAGGGGCCCTGAAAGAGGAGGGAGGTCGTCTCCTCTATTGCCCCGGTTTTCATCATGTATAAAACAAATTCTTTGAGTTGTGGATTGAAGCCTGAAGAATGTAATGGGAAGTGTGATGGATGACTGCACCACTCCCACCTCACCCCTTTAATGATTGCAAGACCCTGAATCTCTTTGTACATATTGATGAAAGTATTGGAGTCTCCTGCCAACCCTCAAAATTCTAAAAAAGATGATTACCCCTCCCCCTGGAAGACTGGTGACATCTAGGGGTGCCTGGAGACATCATACCTCTGCCCCAAGGTTACATTTTTTTTTTTTTTTTTTCCACGACTCTTGAGGTACCTCAGGGACATCTGTTAGAAGATGAAGAAGTGTACTGATTCTGGGTAATTCCTTCTGAAGTTACCCAAGGTCTTGTGAGAAAGGGCGCTTCGTAGCAGGATTCCTAAAACCAAGCATGGTCACCTTGACTTTGCCTGATGAACAAAGCTTGGGTGACTACTCCCTCCCAGCGTCCTCATGAGAGAGGTTTCTTTGAAAGCGGACCTAGAGTGAGGAGCTTTAAAACCAGAGTATTTTTCATAAAAACAGCCGGAAGTGCGAGCTTCCTCATTCATATTTCTTTTCTAGCAAAGTTGTAGGCTGTCTACCATGGCTGTAAGGGCCATCTTCAACAAGCATAGAGCTGAAGAGTTAGGATCCTCTTAGGGGTCTGTCTGGTTGGTACCTCCCATTTAGTTCCTCGTTGGACGAGTGGTTCGCACTAGGCTACCCATCCGGTGGTCCAAAGGTTGATTCCTCGGCTCTGCCAACGCTAAATCAGAGAAATTTATTTTCGGTGTAGAAATTATTTCAGGTATAAAATGGGGTTCAGATCCAACAATAAGTTGTAGAATCCCGTTCTAGGTGGGACCAATTGGTTCCTAGCCACGTAAAATATCTATCCTTCGGAACCAGCCCTAGGGAACTGTTAATCAGCGCAGTATTTCTGGTAAAACTAGGATATACTAACTTTAGTAATCCGCTGCGATGTCATGTTCAACGAGCTGAGGAAGGTTCTGGTGTGCACCCAGCTCGTCTTGAACAGCATTCTTAGGAGGGGGGCGGCTGCAATCTGTCAGAATTGAACAAGACGGCCGGTTCCGTGAGAACAAAATTCTCCCCTCTCAAATGTCTTAATGTATCCGTAGATGTTATGGGAGAAAGGAGTCTTCTTCGCAGGTTTTATCCCTACTCGGGGTCGTCCTCCCGTTTTTAATAAATCTCTTCCATCTACCTAGAGTAGATCGGGGACGAAATTCTTAGATGCACGACTACTTGGCCCTTTCCCCCTGTTCGAATCTGGAGGATGGAAGGGGCTGTATTTCATTCTGAGATAGCAGCAGGATCGGGTGTAAGACGATCAAAAAGGGCTTCATAAGCCTGACGGACTGGATGATGCCCATTGTTCTTGGGAGGGAGGACACGTCTCTTGAACCTGTGCCTCCTGAGAGTTTTCTAATAATGAAATATTCTTCTGGATAGAGGTGGCGTCAGACGAGAATCTAGTTAGATTCTTAAAGGGATGTTCCTCTAGAGTAACAATCCTCTGTTGCGTATCCCTAATTGCTCCAAGGATAATCTCCAAGGTATCCTGAGAATTTAGCCAGAGAGGGCGGCGCCCCTGAGACGGAAGGGGCTAACTGGGACCAGAGGCGACTGTGTAAGGGCGGCGAGGGCAATACATAATTCTTGAGTCACTGCTGAAGAGAGGGTCTTTGGACGAGCCACCCTTCATAGAAACTTTGGGAAGAGCTGCAGAGGATTGGATGTCGACTTCCCTGGAAGTGTTTGTGGAAATCAAGATCTAGATTGGCGCCTAGAGCCGAGTATGACGCAGGGCGCAGACTTAAAAACTTATCATGTATAGGAGGTTTTTCTTTAAAGGCCACAGGAGAAGCTTAGAAATTACAGTTGTTGAGATTCCAGTATCGCATCAGCAGGTTCCGGGATGCATCAACTTCAAGAACCACCTCACGGGCAGAGAAGAAGCCTTGAGGAAGCCACATCCTGTGCAATTGCAGATAAAGACTCCATCTCTTAGTCGTCCCATTATCTGCTATAGAGGACATGCGTCAAAGGAAAGTCTTCAGGAATAGTTCAGGTAAACGAGATAAACCTAAAAAATCAACATTTTTGAGCAAAGCAAAGAAATTACCTACCTGGATGAGATCCAGCAGGAAGAGTCAAATCCGGCGCAGTATGTTTGTTAAATTCTGATGAACATCATGAAACAGTTTTTTCCCAAACTCATAAATTCAGTCAGTAAGCCTTAAAGGCAATAATGGCATCTTCGTTGGCCAAATTACGGCTTGTCCATAGTCCATCACAGTTGCCGCAAATTGCTCCCAAAGCACGAGTCGTGGGCTATGTCCTCTGTTGCGTGATTGCATTCACGAGCAGGCATTCTGGAGAAGGATTTCCCATTGAGTTTATATTTCAAAAAATCCTTTTTGCCGCCCAATAGGGTGGCATCAACTTTATGGCGGCACACTTAGGCGGCAACGCAGCAAACAAAGCATTATTGCAATTATAGCCCCCTCCGCCGCAACGCAAGCAGCAAAAAGTAACTAGGGCAATCCTAGAGCTGCTATGGAAAGGGGGAGGGGGGGCGGCAGGGTATATGTATCAGGTATTCGTCCCTTCAAGTCCTGCCGCTGCAAATCGCGGCAACTGCAGCAAATGCAATCAGTATAATCCTGCAGCTACTGTGAAAAAGGGGGGCGGGGCCGCAGGTAAGGCTGATAAATGGACTAAAGCAATGATAAACTGTAGAAAAAGGGAATGAATAAAAAACACATAAAAGAAAAATATATACACACTAGGCGTCATTAACGCCAACGCGGCTGACATTAGCAATCTGAATGTCTGCCGCGTTGCTAAAAACCATTCATGAAATAGTATGCCGCTCAAGAAAATACACCCTCAAATCAAAGGAAGCGGTCCTGTCACCTTCATCCACCTATCCTGAACAGATACCTGGTTCAGGATAGTAAGAGGTATATCACCAACGAGGCAGACATTAGCAATCTGAATATCTGCCGAGTGCTAAAACCATTCATGAAATAGTATGCTGCTCAAGTAAATACAACCTCAGCTCGAAGGAGGCGGTCCTGCCGCCTTCTTCCACCTATCCTGAACAGATACCTATTTCAGGATAGATCAGGTATCGCCAACGCGGCAGACATTAGCAATCTGAATGTCTGCTGCGTTGCAAAAAACCATTCATGAAATAGTATGCCGCTCAAGTAATACACTTCAACTCGAAGGAAGCGGTCCTGCCGCCTTCATCCACCTATCCTGAAACAGATACCTGTTCAGGATAGAAGAGGAATCGCCAACGCGGCAGGACGTTAGCAATCTGAATGTCTGCCGCGTTGCTAAAAAAAACCAATCATGAAATGGTGTCCGCTCAAGAAAATACAACCTCATTAAAAAAGGAAGCGGTCCTTGCCGCCTTCTTCCACCTATCCCCTGAACAGATACCTGGTTCAGGATAGAAGAGGTATCGTACTGCACCCTCCGTGAGACAGCGGCCTGCCGCGAAGGACGAGGTAACTCACGGGGATTCTCCTACTCACCCTCAAAAGGCTGATAGGGGGTGAGAACCAACAGACCCCAGCACACCTGGCCGAAGACCGAGAGGGGGAGGGCTACCAGCTGGGGAGCACACCTCCAAGGAAGGGGTGGGAGGGGCGGGGTGTGGGAGGATGGTACCTAACAATAGCCTACCCTCCTCCAATGAAGTGGATAAAAAACACATCCCGCAAAGCAAAGATATTTACAAACACATATATCAAAAACTGACCCTAGGTCAGTCTAGAAAAAGGTAAAAAACATGAATAAAAAAACACACAACAATAATATCAAAAGCTAGGTTAGCTTATTTTAGAAGCATAGTAAATATAAGCGAACCCCCTAGTTTCGTTATGGGCTGACAACAAATATGGCCGTCGCTTTTGGTCAGGATGAGTACACAGTCTTGACAAGCCAATTAACAAACGAAATACGTAAGTATTAGGCCAAAGGAAAAACACCAAAATGAACTATGGGCTAAAAGGAATGATTAATGATAAAACTCACATTAGGATGAGGATAAATAAATCCCAAAAAACGGAAATAAATTGGAGAGTCACACACAGAAACAACTTTCAAGGCGAAATAGGTGAACATGGTAACGATGGGTGGAACAGTTGATGGATGGATTGCGCTGTTCTTCTTCTTTCTTGGAACGGCTCTCCTTGCATGTAGTGGGGAGGTTTTGACATTGAATGATTGTTTTTGATTAGGCAGGACCTGAAATTCAAAGTCACTTCTCTCTATATACATGCTTTTTAGCCTGTGAGAGAGCCCCTTTGGGCGTTTTTGGTCTATTTAGACTCTTGATAATTATTTCGAGAGTCGCACCAACCTGTACAGGTGGTGAATAGTCCCTCCATGAGACCCAGGTCTGCCCTTCGTCAAAAATAAAAGGAATGCAGGTGACACTTCTCTTTCGCATACAATGAAATGTCTTATTATATTTTTCATCATGCACACTTCAGATATATAAAATATTGTAATAAATATAAAACTAAATATAAAATAAATGCAGAATACTCACTCGTAATCCTGACTCTTCGTTTCTATTCTTGTTTTCTCCTCCTCCATTGAAGAGTCTTGCATTTTTTCCACTCGACATGACGAGGTACAGGTGGAAGAGGGAGACGCGCGCCCTTACTGCTGATGACCCGGCGGCCCCGTGCGCCCTCCAGCTGTCGGTTTAGGGGGTCGCGCTCCAATACATGACCTTAGTGTGGTACTTTCGGTCACACTCCCCTATCCTGCAAAGAGCAACTTGCAGAGACGACAGAAGAAAACCCGGGTGTCCTCTCCTTCTGCATTCATATGGTCACACCCGGGCACCGTTTTCTGCCTTCGCCCTTCTAAGGCCTCCGATGTGTTCCCCTGGCTGCAGCCGACACGCAGGGGTCCACTACCCGACGAGAAGCGGTGATGGCGGGGCCGGCAGCAAGAGGGCGTCGTCAGCAGGGGCGGCGGCAGCAGGGGCGTCGTCAGCAGGGGGCGGGGCGGCAGCAGGGGCGGCGGCAGCAGGGCGGCGGCAAGCAGGGGCGTCGTCAGCAGGGGCGTCGTCAGCAGGGGGCGGCGGCAGGTCGGCGAAGTTGGCCTCCTATCTGCCCCCCTTTCCTCTAGGGGGCAGATCTGCGCTCGGGGCAGGGAGTCAGTTATGGAAGGCCACTCATCGGATCGAAGTTTGATGAGGCATTCCCGGCTACCCTCTAGGAATTTGTATGTGGGTCAACCTCGGAAAGATTGTCACCGCGGTACCCACAGTACAGTAGGTAGGCATTTTGGAGGGCCAACTGAAGGATGTATTTGAGACTTCTGTGTCCACCTTCTGGTTCTCCTGGCGAAGGGATATACTGGATGAGCTGATCAAAGAGATCAAACTCTCCCATTGTGGCCTGTTGTATGCCCAATGACGAGTAGGGCCGCTCAGTACGAAACTCCTCAAACACAACTCGGGCCCTGTCGACGTGTCTTCGCCTCTGTACGATCTCTTCTTGGATGGGTTCATGACTCGTCGTAATCATGGGGACAAGTTCGGACACCCTTCCACAGATGACGAAGACAGCCCCCTTTCTGCCGCCACTGTCTCTCCTCTTGCCAGGTGTTGCGGATGCTAGCGAACCTCTTGGGGAGGACATTCGGGAGGGCCCCACGCACCAACCGAAGGGTACCACCCCTGACGTGAATAACACTGCTTCATACAGTTCCTGGCCAGGGATTACCGAGTTTTTTTTTTTTTTTTTCTTTTTTTTTATAATAATTTATTCATAAAACAGGTGATACCCTGGTTACGGGAAACGTCCCACAAGGTTGAATACATTGTCACGCAGCGTGGAGAAGACCCCGGTATACACTGAAAAGGGTCCACACGTATCCAGTGTTGGCCTCGGTAATGAAAAAGAATTTCACACCATATTTCTTTGGCTTCTTGGGGTTATACACCTTTTTACTAAGACGTCCTTTGTAAGGCATCATCCCCTCATCCAAAGACAGTTTCTTTCCAGGAATCACGAGATTACTACCCCCACCGCTCACGGATATAATCCAACACTGTAACGCACTAAAATGAGGCGATCACTGTTATTCCGGGGTATGGCCCTTCGTTTTAAGGCGTTGAAGTACCTGTCCATCGCCAGGAAATATCACGGGACATAACGCCAGGCACATTCGGCATACATAAAAATAATTTCTCCTCCAATATGCCTGACGTCGACAGCAGGTGTCAAACCAAAATAAATGTGGAGCCCCCAAAAAAATGTGCCATGTCAATGAGGTTTGCAACCCCGCCAGTAATACGACAAGGTCGTCTTCAGCTCATACCGGCAGTACCGAGCGTAGTCACCGTCTCGTGTACCGGTATTCCAGCAATTCCCACGTCAGGAAAAGCTGGATGAACCCCCAAAACAGTCAGGGGTACTGGTCGGTCATCCCAGGGTTTCCGTGAAAGGGGAAGGGGTGCATGTTAGGAGGGGTGGGGTCCTCGTCCACCCTCGTCACTCTCCGACGACCGACCTTCACCTTGGCTGGCGCGACGAGCCGACCTTTCTACGTGCCCGTGTTGCCTAGTCGCGCAAACGCACACGGGTGCGGGCACGATGCACAATACCCCCCCCCCCCCCCGTTTGGCCCATCACCCTCAATGCTGGGGTGCTTGGCCCCTCGCCAGCATCCAGGTCCAAACTCGACCTTACACGATCCCTTCCACGACGGGTAAAACGTGCCTTTCACGGTTCACACGTCGTTGAGGGACATATCTAGGAAGTGTCCCTGTAGCAATACAAATGCTCAAGTCTCGCACAAGTCCAGAAAAACACGCTTTTTCACGAAACAAAGTCGCTCTCGGATGGTGCGCTACTGATGCTGGCTGACGAGGAAGAAGGGATATCGCGCATGCGCACCTGGGTCACGCTTCAAAAAAAAACAAAACGGCCTTGATCCGCGAACTCCCAGCATGCCCCAAGGCGTGTGATTCAAAAGTTTTAGGCTGGTAGGCCTATAAGTATTTTTTTCCGCGAATTTTTAAAAAAAACTTCGTATGTCGACGTAAAATACGTCCAGTCGGCACCCGACAGACAATTTATCTCGACGTAAAATACGTCCAGTCGGCGTTTAAGGGTTAACATATACGGTTATGAATTATATATCTTTAGGTAAATTTATTTTGAATCATCTTTCTGCAAAGAATTTTAGAAACCGCAATTTACCATTTTTTTTTCTCTCTCTCTCCCTCTCTCTCTCTCTCTCTCTCTCTCTCTTTCTTTTTTGGCAGGGAATTTTTCGTTATTGCTAAGTTCTGCCTGACTGCCCTCGCGAGTTCATTCTTTTTGGAGGGAAGGGCCGGATAGGGGGATTGTGTCATAGCAAACACATAAAGTAGAGAATTATACACAATTTGAAATGAAAATGATTGAACTTTCTGTGTGTACATAAAAATGAGATATTTCAAAGTACCACCAATTTTTGACAAACTTTTTGGTTTGTTTAGTTTCTTTTTTAAACGGGGTATGCTGCGTCAAACAACACAAATAATAATGAAGTAAGTGCCATAAGGAACGTCAGTTATATTTATTTTTCACCGTGCAAATAAAAGTATATATCAATTTGCTTATTTTTTAGTGATTTTCTGAAAAATAGTAGCAAATAGGTGTCTCTTACCGATAGCCTACAACTCGTGCGTATATTTTGCAATTGTTTCATTGCCCTTTGTTATGTCAGAACTAACACAATAAGTAATGAATTATATATCAAGAGAAAGGCAATTTTCTTCAATTTTGTGCTGAATAGAAAAAAAATAAAAATGAAGGTATCACGTTTCAGCGATTTTTGGTAAATAAAAAAAAATGGCAAAACATTTTTCAACTCGGCTAACTTCAACTTGTGATACGGTTGCTCTATTTTGGTTTTATGGATTTTTTTTAACATATAATAAACTACAACTCATTTACCTTACAATGAAAAGAAATTCGCTATCGTCAATTTCATCAGACTTATTTTCTCTGAGCGGAAAAGGCAAAATAGTAAATGACGCGAAATTAGCCTAGTAAAGTGAGACAGCTGTTAGTGAGTGCCTCAGTGGCGTGGTCGGTATGGTGTTGGCTTACCACCTCGGTTGGTTCGAGTTCGATTCTTAGGCATTCCAATGAGGAGTGAGAGATGTGTATTTTTGGTGATGGAAATTCACTCTCGACGTGGTTCGGAAGTCACGTAAAGTCTCGTAAAGCCGTTGATCCCGTTGCTGGTTCCATGCAACGTAAAAACAACATATAAACAAAAACAATTAGGTATTAGCTAGATGAAAGTCCCAGGATTGTTGGTGAGTCCCCCAGATTGCATTTCATATATGTACTATATTTATTGAGTTATATATAGTTTTTTGTACAGTGCATTATTTTCTGTAATTTAGGCATGTCTTCATTATTGTTTTGTGCTTTCTAGTGTAATATTTTTTGTTTTTTTTGGAAAAATATTTATGATTATTGGCACAAATTAATATTGCATTTGCATTTTCAAAATTATTACTATTTTTCAGCATTGATAAATTATTTATCTTTATTTTTAATTAATTTACTTATTAATTTATTTTTTTCAAATTTATTAGACTTTTTCAGTTCCCATAATTTCTCCATGGCAGCTAAGCGAATTAGTTTACTATATACTTTAGTTTTTGGGGATGGGACTTTTAACATATATAGTTATGAATTATATATCTTTTTAACAGTCAAGTAACTTGAAAATTTGCTTTACTTTTAAGTCCTGCCGGATTACCCTCGCGAGTTTTTTGGGTGGGTGTTTGCGGGGAGGGGGCGGGGTGGTGGTGAAGATCGGAATTGTTTCATACCAAGCACGTAAAGTAAATAATTATACAAAATTTGAAACGAAAATGATTGAACTTACTCAGTGTGTCCACAAAAACGAGATATTTCAATGCACCAGTTGTTCAAAGATTTTTTTTTGGGTATATGTATATATCCTTTTTTTGAGGGGGGGGGGGGGATTGCTTCGTCAAACATAACACAAATAGTAATGAAATGTTGTACATAAGGAGCGTAAGTTATAGGGTTTATTTTGCATCATGCATATAAAATTAGATATACTCAATTCACTACCTATTTTTGGTGATTTTCTGATAATACCAACAAAACAGTTGTCTCTTACCGATAATTAACCTGCGAGATACAACTCGTGCGAATTTTTTGCATATTTTGATTTTCCTTTGACCTTGTTATTCATAACTAAAACAAATAGTAATGAATTATATATATCAAATTTGTGCTGAATAAAAAAAATTAAGGTATTACTTATTAGCGATTTTTGGTAAATAAAAGAAAATGGCAAGACATTTTTCAATCGCCTAACTTCAACTCGTGATTACGGTTGCTCTATGTGGTTTATGATTTTTTTTAAATTTTTTTAAAAAAACAATATAATAAATTACAACTCATGAGCTTTACAGAAAAAACAAATTCAATAACGTAGCGTAAAATGTGTAAGGTTAAACGGAGCAATATTAAAATAATTATCGGTGAGCGTGTCAACACGGCTCCTTGTAAGTCGACTCTTAAGTTTGAAAATGAGCTCAGTGATGCCAAATCATTTAGGTGCATATATAGCACGTGGTAATCTTTGTTAACATTAAAACGGTGTTGCATTTTCTTTGAGTATCTAAAATTGAGATCTGCTTGCTGCACCATCAACGTGGTGGTGTAGGGATCTTCCGGCTGTAACGAAAAATTAGGCCTATTTAGAGCTGGTCGTTCATACTGTTATATAACCGGAAAATCAATCCAATATAACATAAGTACAGTAAACAATCTCTCAATCTTTTATTTCTTGTTTGTATTCATTACCAAGTCTATAACTGCAGTGGAAGAGACAGACTTCTGTCTTGTGTGAAAGTTCTTGAGGTGCGTGAAGGTCCTACAATCGATCAGTAGTCTCATCCACTCATAGCAATAGCTGGAAATCCGGTATAAAAGACCTAGGAATGATTCAGCCCTACTTGATAAGTATTCAATACTGAGATGGCAAAAACATGAGCACTTTTAAAGCAAAGAAAGAAAACATTGATATACGTACAAACTACTATTAATCAAGAGTCAAGAGAAATTTGAAATATGCAGCTAAATAGGAAATGGAGGAGCCTTCGAATATGAAATTAAGAACCGATGCTAATAACAATAAACAGTGAAACTACTTGCAGAGAGGGAACAGATAAATATATATTCTCTCCATACCATTTTGCAGAGGATTTCTTCCTGCTCCTCCAATATTAAAACCTCAGGGGCTTTCAAGAAGTCAGTCAGAATATCTTTTATTCAAATTCCATTATATATACGATATGCCCCCTGTTTCTGTTCCATCAAATTCTAGGAGCTTACCCAGAGGCCAGCCAGGATTGCTGTCTTACCAGTGTCATGGTACAGATTGAATATTTATTTTGCCACAACAGCGAGACCTTAAATTATTCTCGTAAGTCACTCTGAATATGTTTTTAGTGCAGATTTGCAGGCGAATTTTAAATATTTACATAAAATAATCGTGTAAAAAGGGGAGTGACGATTCCCAGGAACAAAGCTCAGACAAAAGCAATACCAGATATGAAATAAACCAAACTTATCCTGTCCAAAGACAAATGCTGTTGTGATCCTCAACCCCTGCTCCTCTCTCTCTCTCTCTCTCTCTCTCTCTCTCTCTCTCTCTCTCTCTCTCTCCTTGGTTGTAATTCTTCGACTTTAACCCCTCCATTCCCTTGAGGGATGAGGGTGCCATGAACTGCCAGTTTCCAGGAAATAATAACACAATCAATTTCCGAAGTTGCTTCCAGTTCAATCGCGTCGCTGTTCTATTGCGGCGAGATGATTCAGTCTCAAAACACCGCCTTTCATACATCATTCATTGACACCTGATGTTAGGAACGTGAAAGAAATATAATGGCTGGACGTTCTTTACATGTTGTGCAGCCTTTAAAGGGTTTACCATCATTTTTACGGAAATTTAAAACGAATATGATCACTAATTGGTTTTATGAATACCCACTGACTTCTCAAAGAAATGCAAAGTTAATCCTTTGAGAGATAAAATAATTAATATTGCTTAATTTTAGTGTGTCAGTCTTACGTATAATCGAAATGGTAGTTATTCAAAATTCATTTAGGGAACCGTAACGTTTTCAGCGGAGCTGTAATTTTTTCATCATAAGTATGTCAGCAACTATTGCCTTAGAAACTACCTCGAGAAATGCATATCCACGCCTGTTGACGAGTGGTCAGTTTATTGTCAAAGTTTATTTTGTTTTCATTTTTTTTTTTTATCCACGCCTGTTGATCTGAAGTGGGTCATTATGTCAAAGGTTTATTTTGTTTTCATTTTTTTTTTTATCCACGCCTGTTGATCTGAGTGGTCAGTTATGTCAAATTTTTTTTTTTTTTTTTTTTTTTTTTGTTTTTTTTTTTTTTTTTTTATCAAGCCTGTTGATCTGAATGGTCAGTTTATGTCAAACGTTTTTTTTTTTTTTTTAATCCAAGCTCTTGATCTGATGGTCGTTATGGTCAGTAATCCAAGCCTGTTGTCTGAAGGTCAGTTCAATGTAAATTTTTTTTTTTTTTTTTTTATCAAGCCTGTTGATCTGAATGGTCAGTTATGTCAAACGTTTTTTTTTTTTTATCCAAGCTGTTGATCTGAATGGTCAGTTATGTCACAGTTTTTTTTTTTTTTTTTTTTTTTTTTTTAATCCAAGCCTGTTGATCTGAATGGTCAGTTATGTCAAACTTTTTTTTTTTTTTTTTTTTTATCCAAGCCTGTTGATCTGAATGGTCAGTTATCTTTTTTTTTTTTTTTTTTTTTTGATCCAAGCCTGTTGATCTGAATGTCAGTTGTCAAACTTTTTTTTTTTTTTTTTTTTTATCCAAGCCTGTTGATCTGAATGGTCAGTTATGTCAAACTTTTTTTTTTTTTTTTTTTTTTTTTTTTTTTTAATCCAAGCCTGTTGATCGAATATGTCCAAGCCTATCTGAATGGTCAGTTATGCAAACTTTTTTTTTAATCCAAGCCTGTTGATCTGAAGGGTCAGTATGTCAAACTTTTTTTTTTTTTTTTTTTTTTTTTGTTTTTTTTTTTTTTTTTTTTTTTTTTTTTTTTTTTTTTTATCCAAGCCTGTTGATCTGAATGGTCCAGTTATGTCAAACTTTTTTTTTTTTTTTTTTTTTTTTTTTTTTTTTTTTTTTAAATCCAAAGCCTGTTGATCTGAATGGTCAGTTATGTCAAACGTTTTTTTTTTTTTATCCAAGCCTGTTGATCTGAACGGTCAGTTATGTCAAACGTTTTTTTTTTTTTGGGGCTTCTTTTTTTTTTTAATCCAAGCCTGTTAATCTGAATGGTCAGTTATGTCAAACGTTTTTTTTTTCTTCTTTTTTTTTAATCCAAGCCTGTTGATCTGAATGGTCAGTTATGTCAAACGTTTTTTTTTTCTTTCTTTATTTTTTGCCGCCCATGTGACGGTTAACCAAAGTGATACTTTTGAAAGTTAGGCGTTCAACAATATATAATAGCATCATACCTTTAATTCATAGAGAAACTTACAAGTATGATGTAGCAAAAGTTCATTGGTTCCACGATCAAGAGTCGCAAACGATAATGAATATATAAATGTTGAGGATGTTGAGAATTGCAGCAAAATCAGTGAAACTGAAAACAAGTACAAAAAGAATAACAATAAACCCACCACATCAAGCCTTTGCACATCGTTCCTTCCAGTCAGCAACAATCGTTACACTTTACATTAAGTCTGCCATTCTACTTTCACTTTTTGCCTAAAGAGGGCAAAGAAGGTGGAAGAGTAGGAAGAAGGTCATGCTAAGAACCTCTCTGGTTTCAGGAACACAAACGGCCGAGATGGGAGTTGGAAGTGTCCTCTGTCTACGTCAGTTTCGATAGAAAGTTTTCAGATATTTTGCTCCAAACCCAAACATCCTTTTTGTCTGGTGGCCATTATTTGGAATTATTTATGGCACTGAGTCTTTCTTGATAATAATAAAAAAATAGATAAATAAATAAAGTAAAATCTAAACGAGGTCTGGAATGTTACGGTATACCCGAGTTAATATTTTAAGAAAAGTTGAGTTTTTCCTTTCACAGTGCTGCGGGGACTCTCTCTCTCTCTCTCTCTCTCTCTCTCTCTCTCTCTCTCTCTCTCTCTCTCTCTTTCTCTTGTGCTAGCCGTTTCCTTGTCACGAGAAAGATTTCTCCCTTATTATTACTTATAAAATCTCGATATTGTGATAGAGCTCGGTTGTGAATTATGTTATATTGGAGGAATTCAAGCGTTTTTGGTTTTCTGTGAAAGAAAACCATTGAAATACATTCTAGTATTTCCGCTCTCATATCTTAAAAACTACTGAGGCTAGAGGGCTGCAAATTGGTATTGGTATGTTGATCATCCACTCTTCAAGCATCAAACACGCCAAATTGCAACCACCTATCCTCAGAAGTTTCCATTTTTATTTATTTATGGGCCGCGGCTGAGAGTTTTCATACAACATTATATGCTGTACAGAAAACTCGATTGGTCTGCGCAATTTTTTTTCATTCGAAATAATTATGAGAGACGAATCAAGCAAACATCTCTGGCAACTCATCTCGATGCGCATAGTTCTCTCTCTCACTGAAGTGTTAATTAGTTTGAACTGTTTCGTTTACAGCAGCCATAACTCGGCATGACGAGTTTCTTAAGTTTAATTAACGAGCCTTGATCCTTTTCATTGTGTCCAGAGAGGGACGCGATAGCTTCCTTTCCTCTGACTGAGTTCTAGTTCGTTTCCAAAATATGAACTTCAGGATAAGGTTTCCTCTGATTTGCACGGCAGGAGTTGACCTTTCTTTACCGATTCATTCTATTTCCATACTTATAATTATCCCGGAAGGGAGGGGCGGGGAGGGGAGGGGAGTTCCCATTTCTTAAGGTTCTTCGCAGCGTCCCTTCGGTCCATAGCTGCAACCCCTTTTTTTTCCTTTTACTGTGCCTCCTTTCATATTCTCTTCCACCTAACTTTCCTACTTCTAACAATTGATTCCTGATGCAACTGCTTTAAGGTTCCAGTGCTTGGCTTTAGGCCTAAATTCTGTATTTCATTCAAGTTAATTCAATTCAGTACTTATAATTAGGCCTGCGGAAGTCTTTTGGCGATGGTTAATCGTTTCATACTCTTCACTGATCTCTACTTGGGTCTCTCAAAGACCCAAAAACCCTTTATTCGTCTTTCCTGATTTCATTTTATCATAATATTACCATATCGTTTCTCTGGTTCATAAAAGTAATAATAAATATAGTCTTCTCTATCAGCTTGTGCGAAGGAACAAATATTTCATTCTCTTCCTATACTTCACAGTCACTCCCCACATGAATGCACATAATATGCATTATCATTCGTTCAGTCATAATTGTGGTTATTTTCGATTACTCGGGGAGTAAGCCTATAAACTACTTTGTTGTTGGTATTGTTGTTATTCTTGGTGTTGTTCTTGATGTGTGGTTAGAAAAGAACTGTGGAAAAGCCTAAAAAGGTCTGAGAAACGTGTTTCGCGTTGAGTTAAAGCAACAGGAATTTTAGGATAGGATATTTATGATTTATATATTCATTATACTGAAAATGTAAAAAAAAAATTAAAATGTGGATGTTAGGCAGTAGAGGAAATTTTTTTCTGATAAAATGTAGCGCATTAATTTTAATTTTCGTTGGTGAAGCAGAGTGCTATTTGATTTTAGATTTTAGAAAGCACTCAGAGTAAGCTGGAGGTTGGATCACGCCTTGTTATATATTAATATGTATTCCGTCTTTCCTCGTTATTTGATATTGATTAGTAACTAAATTCAACCAAAGATAGATGAAGAGGGGGTTCTATGAAAAAAATATATAAGAATTTGTTTCGCAATAAGTCAAAACCTCAGGGAAAGATAACTTATATGCCATGTAAAGACGTAAGCTGGAGACCAGATTTTTCAATGGTTTTTGATAGAGGTTCTTTGTAAAGAAGCTTCGTGCTTTATTATGAACGATTTTTGATTAATTTCCTCATGCAAATTCAGCTTGGATGTTCTCCAAATTTCCATCTATAAATTATTTCCAAATCGGTATTGCATCTTTGTTAAAATACACTAAAATCGGTTGCTCATAACTCTGTTCGCTTTGACTGGTGTGCAAGCTTAGGTCAGTTAGTTAGCTTCGTTTTTTCGTTAGTTCTTACTTCTTTAAAATTAGATAAAGTCCTTCCTCTTGTATTTATTGTTAAGTGATTTTTGCATGATAACGTTGGCACTTCGCTGGAGTTACGCTGAACGCAATAAAACGACAAAACGTTCAAAGAAAGTGATTTTGCCTTACATAAGCAAAGATGATCGCAAACATTTATTAGATATAGATATAATTGTAGAGAAAAGGGGTACCTTGCTCATAGCAGTAAAGAATAAGAACCTATCAGATAGGTTTAAACATAATTATTTCTTTATGGCCAATTGTCAGCGATTAAGGAATTTTTTTTTTCTTTGCGTTTCAGAGCAGCCTATGTGAAGTATCCCACTGCCTTTATCCTGTGAATTGCAGTCATTTAACCCACTGGGTTGGATTTCTATCTAAAACTGCCATGAATAATGATTTTAAGAGTAATGAAATTGGTTCTGGAATTTATTTTTATATTTATTTTCCTACTTTTCTCTACAATATTTAGCTCTACCCGAGTTGGATATTCGTTTTAAAGAACTCCCCCCCCCCTTTTTTTTAGCTAAACAGTTAATGAAGTAATATCTTAAAACAGCTAAAATACTTGTCAGGCATTATTCCTTTAAATCATACGCTTGTATTTACTTTCTTTTTACCACAGTTATAAATTATATATTTCTTGGAAACGAAAAAAGTAATTCATTGAAAACGTGATAAAACAAAAGTATTTTAAAACTCTCTGAACACCTGGCTACAATTTGGTGTAGTATTTTGAGTAAAGTTTCATGGTGTCACAAGAAAACTCTTCGTTTTTGTCAAGAATTTTTGTTCTTGTCTTTTAATATGTAAAGAAAAACGCGCCAAGGCCAATCCATTCTTGTCATATATGACAGCTTCCCGTAAAAGCATCTCCCTGATGTAAAGTTTCACCCCACGAACACCAATATCTAACTCGGTATCCCTTAATCTCCATAAATCCTGAGATAGCCAGTCTCTTATACCCTCGGGGCACATTTGATGGACCAATCATTGAGCATCCTCAGGAAAGTGATATTGTAAACCCTTTCCTTTCGACTTTTAGATGAGAATCGAAGAGTTTTGATTTATTTTTATATCTCCGGCGTTTTCTCTTAAGAAACAGAGATGGGCAAATCAAAGTTACCTGATAAGATAGAAACGGTTGGTGTGAGAGATATATATGTATAACGCGTCCCTACCACTCTCTCCTATATCAGTATAATCGAGATCCATTCTGCTAACTGGTAGAGCTGATTCAATATTCACTCTTGCTTTCATAAAAAGGAAAAAGGCCATCAAACGATTATTGTTTAACTGGAGATCAGCTTTTATGAATGATATAAGTCAAGCTGACGCTCCTCACATAAATAACACCGACATGCTAATGCTTTAGTAACATTGCAAGACTTGGGTTCGCTTCGTTGAAATTGAATACGCGTTAATATGCGGTGCTAATTCTTGGATGTGATGGGATTTGCACTCTGGTCCACGAACCAGGAAGGATTTGCTCTTAATGCGATTAAATTTTGAAGGCAATATGTCGCAGAATACCGATGTTCACAGACACTGGCATAAAAGATTACTGAAGGTGTGAGTGAGGTCGCAGCTCTTCAGTTACCAGTCTGAAGTCTTGTAAATCAATAATGAACACCATTTTCACATAAATTTCATCCTAGTACGTAAGCGGGCGCATATAAATCTTTGGGCAAATAAGCAGGAAGCGGGGTGCGGCTCTAGAACCCATATAATATATATATATATATATATATATATATATATATATATATATATATATATATATATATATATATATATATATTTATGTGTGTGTGTGTGTGTGTGTATGTGTGTGTGTGTATTATTTATCGTGAATATATGTGAAAAAAGGGCTAGTAAAACGAAGAAGACTGTGGTTTTACACAAGGACGCCACATCTAATATTTTACATGGTAATGTGAAACTCGAGGGGTAAATAACGGTGCATAAAATTTACCAAAGGACACAGGAGATAGGAAAGGCCCCGAGGTTTTCCTTTGCTACTCGAATACAAAACGTGCTTGTAGGGTATCAAAGTAAGGCTAAAGGTTTCCTAGCGCTGTCAACTCGCAATTTTCTACCGCACTTTGGTGTGCCTCTCCTATTAGGTTGATAAGCGTGATGTGATGATACCAAATGTTTTACTTTTTATTTCATAACTTTTAAAACCTGGGCGGACTCAGGTGCAATAACGGGAACCTTTAAAAGTCTAGGGAGTGAAAAAGGAAGGGAAATAGATCAGTAGTCGCGTAGGTAAGTTTTGCGCTGAAACCATTTGTAGTTTGTCATAACAGACGCCGGAAATAACAAGCGTCGATGACCTCATTTTCTGAGAATATGAAAGGTTGAAGGTCAAGCAACGATGATGACCCAAGTGACAGTCATGTCGACAGTCGCTTTTGAATTCCAATCGACCTGCCAGTGATGATGGTCAGTGATTTCCTGGATCAATAGTATGGCAGTTAATGTCCTAAAACAACGGAATTTTAATTGATTGTAAATTTGTCCTCTTAAAATTAGCTTCCCCAGGAAGTTTGCAGATATAAACAGAAGTAAAATTCCCTAGTGAATTCTTTGTCTTGCCTGTAAATCACTTCCCTTGCGAATCAGTAAGTTTTCACCTTCATCACTCTTATTGCATTTACGTAACTGAGATTTCAAATCTGCCTTTGCAGAAGAGAATTCCCAAAATGTTCAGCCAGAGTTTGCAGATACAATTGTGGCTTCACCCTTTAGCTAGTTTCATTAACATGACCACCGAAGAAGGTGCTAGGTTCAGGGGACAGGGTAGTCCATGGTAATTATTTGTTAAAGATATCTGTCCTGCCTCAGCATGGTTGCCAAAGCCTCAGTATTATGGTTGTTGCATTGCAAAAGGCACAACACAATAATATATACATATATATATATATATTATTTAATATATATAAAATAATAAATATAGACTTATTTAATTATTATATATATATATATATAATATATATAGATATATATATATATATATATTATATATATATATATATATTATATATATGCTCGTGACTGTATTACCCTGACACTGGTGTGTGTATGTAAACGTTGACAGTAACCAGTGTTGCGAGCAGCGTCAAGTAACGAAGCTAATGAGTTTTTTTTAATTTCTTCCGTCTAGTTTGAAATTCGATTGCAACTTGATACTGCTATCGGACGTACCCCCCTTCAATTTCGTGCCGGAAATATCAGTAGTGGATTACTGAGAGAGAGAGAGAGAGAGAGAGAGAGAGAGAGAGAGAGAGAGAGAGAGCTTTTGAAATATCTTCTCTTCCGAATATTATTACCTTCTTCAAAAACTTTTTTTATGTTCTCGTCGTGTAAGCCATTTCTCCGTTAAACTGTGCATTATTATACTTTTATAGATGGAGTAATTGGCCATAAAGTTCATGATAGAACTAAGGCCTTATTTTCATATTCCAGTTCTCCAGAAGTCTCTTTTATCGTACTACTAGAATATTTAATTTTCTGTTATCAGGAAATGCTGTTGTGTGGGTTTAATTAATGTGAATTTCATTTGATGCCTTCTCGTAACCTATGCGCTCTTCATTACATAATACTAAGTATGGGTTCTATATCATTTTTCTTTTCGTCCTTCCTTCATTACATACGAAGAAATTTCGGGTCTAGTACGTGTAAAAACGTTCAAGAGAAAGGCTGACTTATAAAGCAGAAATAACCTTTAACAGTGCTCAAAAAAATCGTAAAGATACAAACATGAAAATACATCTTCAGAAATGAAATAGCTGTGAAATCGTTGAATAAAAGATAATGAAACATTAACTTTAAGTCGGTCAGTAACTCGATCAGTAATGCGTCCTATAACAAAAAGCAGGGCATATTTTTAGATTTTGCTGGGATTGATATTACCATAAAATTTTCCGAAAACAAAGTTTCTTTTATGGATTTCAACAAGTCCGTCGTTAGTGATTATAAGGAACCGTCGTATCATATGTTTGTTTGATAGTGCAGTAAATTTCTTTAGTTTTTTCATTCCCCGTGCTGTTTAGCTTCAAAGTTTACTTGACACATAAAATCAGTATGAGACGTTTACGAATATGAGCAAATAAATACTTCAAGACATCCGCAAATGTGTGTACAATGTGCACTCTGACATAAAAACAGATAGAAGAGTTCCGTGGAAATCGGAGGCGAATAATAAATATTAAAACCAGGGCTTGAATGAAGAGCATCTTTATTTGCGACTAGTTTCGGAGATTTACTTTCCTCCGTCATCGGGCAATCTATAATGAAATATTTTTTACAATTAAAATCAATGACGTAATATAAGTTACATTAAAACAAAGGAAAATAAGATAAAATTACATAATTACTATAAGTTACATTAAAATTAACGAAGCAAAATAAAATATAAAATTACACAATTACAAGACATAATAACCTAAACTCGCAGCAAAATCTTAAAATATAGAGAAATACATTGTTTGTTGTCAAAGAGAGCAGAAAAAATCTAAAATTCTAAAAACACAGCAATTCAACAGACCTTTCATTATTTCAAAGAGAGGGTTTATCTCTTATGGTATATCGAGACTCAACCACTCCGAGCTCCATTGCGTTGGTTCTGCAAGTAAGGACTGAAAAGGAATCTACATTGATAGGATGGTCATATTCTTCAGAGTGATGACGAATAGCACTAAATGGTGGTTTGCTTAATGGCCTATTTGTCCTAACAGATCTTCCAAGATGTTCGAAGATGCGAACCCTGAACTGCCGTTTAGATTTTCCAATGTACATTGCACTACAGCAATGACACTTATACTTATACACAATAGCTGACTGCAGTTCAGTTGGTATCACATCCTTGAACCTGAAGAATTTTTGTAATGTAGATTTAGACTTAAATATTACTCGAATGTTTACTTGTGGGTAGAAGTCATGCAAAAGTTTGGTCAATCTTTTTTTAACATTAAAGGACCTATTTCCAAGAAACGTGATGGGAAAATACATAGCTGCTCTGTTGACAGTGACAGTTGTAGGTTTTGGAAGTAATAGTTTTTGAAGCTCCTTTCCTATATACGTATCAGTAAAACTTTTGCTAAAACCGTTCAAAAATAAGCACTGCTTGATGAAATTAAACTCTAGGTTCATATTAACAGAATTTGAACATATATTAAAAGCCCTCGATGTTAAGGTCGTAATCAAATTTCTCTTGAACTGAACAGGAATAAATGCAGACATTTTGGTGGTCAAACCCGTGAAAGTCGGTTTCCTATAAACAGATGTGATAAATCCGTTTTCACTGTGGCTGATTAGTATATCAAGAAAGGCCAGCTTTCCTTCTGCCTCGGTTTCTGAAGTGAATTCGATATTGCTGTGCTTTGAGTTCAAATATTCTAAAAACAGTGAAATGTGGTTACTAGATCTAAAGATTAAGAATGTGTCATCGACATATCGCCTGTACATCAGAGGTTTGAAATCTTCGGGACATTCATTCAACCATTCCTCTTCATAATGAGCGTGGAAAGCATTGGCTAGTGTTGGTCCTAACAAGGAGGTATATAAACAGGTAGACGGCGTAGCAATGGGTAACCCATTAGGACCAACACCAGCCAATGCTTTCCTAGCTCATTATGAAGAGGAATGATTGAATGAATGTCCCGAAGATATATATTATATATATATATATATATATATAATATATTACATATACACAAACACACACACACACATATATATACATATATATATATATATATATATATAATATATATATATATAGTATATATATATATATATATATATATATAGTATATATATATGTATATATATATATATATATATATATATATATATATATATATATATATATATATATATATATATATATATATATATATATATATATATATATATATATATATATATATATATATAGATATATATATATATATATATATATGCTGCTAAATATTTGAGATGGTATAATTTTCCATCCCCTTCCTAACATCTTTATTCAAGAGCTGAGCATTTGATATCCGTCATAAATTTCCAGTGACAAGTATGCAAATTTGAATAACACCCGAGAGTCGTAACTGTCGACGGAAATGTTCGTATATTTGCTTCATGAAGATTAATTTATTCAAACCCACCATTCTTCGACAGAACACGGTGGATTTTTTGTTTATGATGCTTTATGCCAATAGCTGAAAAAAGGGGTTCCTCCAAAAGTAATTAAAAAAAAAAAGGAATTCCGTCAGATTACGCGGTATTTTAATTAAAAAATTACGAAATGAAACTTCGCAGTTATTCAGAAACATTGTTTTCTTTTAAAGCAAGCCAAGAAACTATGAAACAGTCGTCTCTCTCTCTCTCTCTCTCTCTCTCTCTCTCTCTCTCTCTCTCTCTCTCTCTCTCTCTCTCTCTCTCTCTCTCTCTCTCTCTCTCTTCCCGTACTTATCATTCTAATTTATTTAGGTGACTCTTCTCATAATTCAATTTCAAAAACATGGTAAATATAAAAGAACAATGAAGGAGATTTGTTATCATTTACTCCCTAGGCATCTATCAGCGTTTTAGGAACTAAGAATATTTAGTTTTTCTTGAAGAAATCCTCTGGCAATTAGGTTAATCATATGAGGGAATCTTATGGATTTGAGTATGTCCCTTGCATATGTTCTGAATTTGATGAAAAGGTAATTGAATGCGGTTTTATAGAAATAAATTACGTGTCAGATTATTTTTTTATTACGAGTTTGGTGTACCGTGCAATATATACCGGAAACCAAAAGCTTTTCTGGCCTTATTCATATTACAATTATTTTGACGGCAACTAAATAAGATGTTGTACTGAAAAAGAAACCAAGGCTGGGCGGTAGAGTACAAATAAACATCTCTGCTAGTTCTTTGGCGTTTCAGGCTTTAATATTAACACGAGATATTAAGACAAGGATAAAAACATAGCTGGAATACCTCTTTTAAGAAGATTCTCGTCGCAAGAATTTAATTAGAGCAATACTAAGGGTAAAATCCCCATGTGTATTCAGTGTTGCACGGGAATAGGTATACAAGTATTTTCTTTTATAAGACCCTAAATTGAATCTTTATTTATTTCTCGTTTTTTTAACGCATTAATGAAACCAGAAAAATCGTACGATTACTCTTCCTCATGCAAGACCTTTGCGATGATCGAGTTCAACTTTGTGTTATTTTTATTTCTGTTGCAACGCTTCGTAACATTCCATGAGCTTCATGGTACATTCGTACTTTTATTTAAATGGCTTCTCTCTATCTCTCTCTCTCTCTCTCTCTCTCTCTCTCTCTCATGTGTGGAAGAAGAGAAACACTAGTGGGGTTCCTTTTAACAGGTCACCTCGTTTGTTTTGTCAACCCAAAATATGAAACAATCGTTGGTATAGAAGCTATATATATATTTATATATATATATATATCTACTATATATATATAATTATATATATATAGATATATATATATATATATATTGATATATATATAGATATATATATATATATAGTATACTATATATATAATATAACAAGTGTGTATATATATATATATATATATATATATATATATATATATATATATATATATAATATATATATTATATATATATATATATATATATATATATATATATATATGTATATATATATATATATATCTTTATATATATATATATATATATATATATATATATATATATATATATTATATATATATATATTATCACGCGATTACTTATTTATTGGCATACAGAGGGAAAAAGACTAAGCGTCGTGAGGTCTTGTACGAAAAGAATCTATTAACAAAAAGGTTCTACCTCATGATCATATACACGTCTACATTTCTACTGGTCCTGAAGCATTCCTGACTTTTATATGAAAATAAGATGTTCAGACAACGACAGAAACATTTCCGAATTCCCCTTTTAAGATAAACTTAGCGGCAAGAATGCAAGCAAGACAATAATGGCAATAGTAGTTTAGTTCTAAGTAAGTTCAACACTGCGGCGGTGCATGTGCAGTGGAATTTTTTCTTAACATCCTAAATTAAAGCTTTATTTTTCTTCAACAAAAACTCTGAAAGAAACTAAAAGTTTCCCATCTTCATGCTAGACCCTCCCAATGATCATATTTAACACTGTTTTATTTTTACTTTTTATGTCACGCCTAATAACAATGCAGCAGATCTTTGACAGCATCACAGCCTATAATATATATGTACCTCTCTCTCTCTCTCTCTCTCTCTCTCGTTGTGTCTGAAGGGTTAGAATAACCCGGTCGTCCTTCTAACCGAGAGCTTCTGAAAGTTGAGAAGTAGGGGAGAGGTTTGGAGAAAAAATCCGGTTGAGAAGTACCTATGTGACAGTTCCCCTTGTTGATTGTATCAGCACAAAACTGTTGTTGTTATTGGAATTGGAGCTTCAAGTTTTTTTGCATTCTGTATATGTATATACATCAACATTACTCATCTAAACACACACATAGATATATACATACACGTATGTGTGAATGTATTTATGTATGCATGTTTGTGAGTGTGTGTTGTCATGTATGGTGTATGGCATGATGCCCAGCGAAACATACAAACCTTACCTGTGTTTATAAGCGTCATTTTGTAAAGTCTGGTGCTTCCTGTGCCTTTAGTGCCCACACGTATCCATCTACATAATACTGTGCAATTGTATGTTGTTACTTTCCTGAAGATTACAAATATAGAAAGCTTTTGATCACATGAAAAGAACGAAGCTTAAGTCACTGTTGGAAATCTCCAACCTAGCCCTCTAGATGAGGAACCACTTTCACTGCACTGACGTGTTCTTGAAATAAAATAGACAGAAGAAAAGTTATAAAGACGGAATTGATTCAAATACCTGATAATAATTTAAAGTTTTGGTGAACTAAATGGAGAGTCAATTTTTGTGTGATATTTGACGTCGAAATCACGATTATATGTTTTTTTAGTGGTATATAAGAATGAACGTATTGTGGCTGGCCATACTAGACCCCCTCCCCCCTCTCCGAGTAGAGAGAAGACTATGGACAGGGAGATAAATAAAGGGGTATTAACGTCAGTGTGCTCTCTAAATAGGACAATAGATATTGAAAATATTCATCAACATTAATATTGTAAATTCATCTAATCCGAAGAAATTTAGTCATTGACTATTTGATTGCCAGTTTTTTTTTTTTTCCTTTTTTCCCTCCCAACTTTATTTGTACATTTTTGTATGACTATGGGTTTGTGTACATGAGTGGTTCCACAACGAAACTGAGTCTAATTGAATACTCTCTCTCTCTCTCTCTCTCTCTCTCTCTGTATGCTAATTGCCTGCCAGTTAGCAAGTGTAAACGCGTTGATGACGAAGCTCTTTCTCCATAGCCTCGAATGGAGGCTGCAAGTGGCTGCAAATCGTTTTCTCATTCCATTCCGTCAAAGTCTGCTCCATCCTGACTCTAATTTCTAATTTTAACCTCATATGAGATTCTACTTAATCCTTATTTTTTAACCTTACGCAAGATTCTACTTAATCCTTATTATAACCTTATGAAAGATTCTACTTAATCCTTATTGTAACCTTATGAAAGATTCTACTTAATCCTTATTGTAACCTTACACAAGATTCTACATAATCCTCATTTTAACCTTATTTATGATTCTACCTAATCCTTATTTTAACCTCACATAAGATTCTACTTAATCCTCATTTTAATCTTTCACAAAATTCTACTTAATCCTAATTTTAACCTTACACAAGACTCTACTAATCCTTATTTTAACCTTACGGAAGGTTATACTTAATCATTATTTTAACCTTACGTAAGATTCTATTTAATCCTTATTTTATCCTTACACAAGATTCTACTTAATTTTAACCTTAGACAAGATTCTACATAATCCATATTTTAACCTATGTAACATTCTACTTAATCCTTATTTTAAGCTTACGCAAGATGCTTCCTAATCCTTATTTTGACCTTACACAAGATTCTACTTAATCATTATTTTAGTCTTATGCAAGATTCTACTTAATCCTTATGCAAGAATCTACTTAAATTATATTTTAACCTTATGCAAGATTTTAATTAATCTTTATTTTAACCTTACACAAGGTTCTACTTATTTTTAACCTTAAACAAGATTCTACATAAGCCTTATATTAACTTTACGTAAGATTCTACTTAGTCCTCATTTTAACCCTATGCAAGATTCTGCTTAATCCTTATTCTAACTTTATGCAAGATTCTCCTTAATCCTTATTTTAACCTTACACAAGATTCTACTTGATCCTTATATTAACCTTATTCAAGTTTCTACATAATGCTTAGTTTAGCATTACAAAAGATTCTACTTAATCCTTATATTAACTTTACACAAGATTCTACTTGATATTAACCTTACATAAGATCCTACATAATCCATATTTTAACCTTACATTAGATTCTACTTAATCCTCATTTTAACCTTATGCAGGATTCTACTTAATCCTTATTTTAACTTTACACAAGATTATACTTAGTTCTTATTTTAACCTTACATATCAATCTACTGTTTTTGTGGGCAGGCATTTGATAATATCGGTAAGCCTGAGGCAATTGCTAACCTCAACTGAGTAAGGGATCACCGTTTCATAGCAGTTTTTGGACCTTTTGTCGAGTGTTGAAAAAGGACAGGTCTGGTGCGGTTTGCTAATCATTATTTAAACTGCCTAAAGTAATTCGTGGCAGATGTCTTTCTAGTGCAAAGGACTGATACAGGGAAAAGACCATTGTAAATAGAAAAACTTCCAGTAAATTATTTTTATTCACTGTTTTCGGAAATTACTTCAATAGTTATTTTACAAAGTTTCTTATCTTTTGCTTTCTCTCTGATAAAAGTTTGGTCGTCCTCTGAAGGGACCATATATTTTTTTTCGCTTTAGAAGTTCTGCGTGGTTTTGTTTGATTATTTTGTTGTTTTTGTTGTTATACAACGTATAGAGCGCAGAAGATTGATATTCCGATTTTGTTTCCTTTAGAGTTGACTGTAAACTTTTCTTACTCATAATATTATAGTTTGTTTAAATAGAATACTCTTCTAAAAATAGCTATTCAATGATTAATTTTAATAATCACATAGTTAAATCTGTGATAAATATTAACATTATGGACCTAGCTCTCTCTCTCTCTCTCTCTCTCTCTCTCTCTCTCTCTCTCTCTCTCTCTCTCTCATCTATGAAATCAGCAACAGTCCTAACCAAAAAGATACAAAAGCATTCATAGATATATTAGAAGGATATAATCCTTCAAACTGGAACAAATCTAATGAAAACATCTTGAAAATAATTGAAGAAGTTCCAAATAAAATCCAAGTGGTCAAGAGACTCATAAAGAAAATATACATAAACCAACATATTCCGACAAGAAAATGAATAAGGTGAATCTTGTGAATATCCTAATTGGATGATTAGGAAAAAGAATGCCAAAAGCATGCAAACTGTGTAAGGTTTGGTATAGCATAGTCAATCCACAAAACCTAATCAGAAAATGTGCTGCATGCAACATTCCGACCCATCCACAGTGTGCTGAGGTAATGCAAGATTTGAGAAAAGATACAAGAATTTTTTGTTCAACATGTCTATCATGGATAGACAATGTTATTAAATCAAGATTGAATGTACAAATAGTTGAGGATGAAGAAGAAGAGGAGAAGAAGAAGAAAAAGAAGAAGAGGAAAACGGAAGAGAAGTAAACAAAAGTGAAATGACAGAAAAAAATAAGGAAAACAAAGAACAAGATAAAAGTATGGATGCAGAGATACTCATTGATACTACATATGAGGCAATAAAGCAGCATACCTACGAAGAAATAAATTACGATATGACAACAGAAAAGCAAATCCCGAAGAGGCTCTACCCAGATCTACACAATGACGGGAAAGAGGAAAAAATAGACAAGAAAGACAAAATCTGCAACCTTTTGAAAAGAGGGAATTGCAGATTTGGAGAAAGATGTTACTACAACATCCTAAGGTATGTCAAAACTATGAAATATATGGTAAATGTGCATACTTAGATGGCTATGGGGATGATTGCAGAGATCTGAACATCCAAAAATATGTAAAAACCTAAAAGAACGGAAAAGGATGTAAGTTCGACAAAAAATGCAAATATATGCACCCTGTAGCCATGAATCATAATAAAATAAATAACCAACCAAGTAATAAAATCCAAAATAAGAAAGAAAACAAATAAAGAGAGAAATCAAGAATATCAGGTAAAAGAGAAAAGCAAACCACCCAATGAGATATGCAGAGGTGTCAGCAAAAAATTTCAAAGCATCAGCTCCGAAATTCTACTCAAGAGATAATAACTGTATTTATTATGCAAGAGGATATTGCAGAAACGGAGAAAATTGCAGATTCAGACACAAAATGAATAATTATGATGAAGGAAGATCAAATATTATGGAAAAGTTGGATTTTTTAATGTCAGAATTTCTGGAAATGAAAAAAAGAACAACATACCAGAAACAGGAAAGAGACATGGGAAAATCCTTATTACTACCAATATTAAATGAAGGAGAAAACACGCAAACCATCATAGTGATGAATGCGCAGGGTTTAGTTACGAGTAACTCAAAAAGAAAAATAGAGTACTTAGAAGAACTAACCCAAAATGAAAAGAAAATAGATATAATGAATATAAGTGAAACCTGGTATTCCCAAGAGACTGGGGATGATGATCAAATAAAAGGGTTCCAAACTTATAGATCAGATAGAAAAAATAGGAATCAAGGGGGAACCGCAATATATGGGAAAGACAAAAAACAAGGAAAAATATATGAGAAATATAGTAACTCAAGAATGTGAACTAATAGCGGTAGAATTTGAATCTGAAAAATTGATGAACATAGTAATATATAGACCTCCTAATACTAAAGAGTTTGACTTAATAATTGAAAAATTGGATGATATATGTAGAAATCACAAGGACTGGACTATTCTCCTATCTGGTGACTTCAACTTTCCTTTCGTAGAATGGAAAGAACGAATAGGAGACTGTGGTTGTACTTATACATATAAAAAAGAGAGTAATAGTAGTGCAGAAGATAAGAGGCAATTTGAAAAGCTATTAGATTATGCTACTAGAATGCAACATTCAACAAATAAATCACCTGCCAACAAGAAAGGAAAATACTTTAGACCTAGTATTTGTGAACGAGATGAATTATGTTAAAGAAATAATAGTTTATAATGCGAGTATTTCAGATCATAATATCATAGAATTAACAGTTCATTCCAAAGGTGGTGAAAATTGAAAGATAGAGATAAGCAAGAAATGAAAAAGTGGGAAGGATATGGAAAATACAACTTCTACAGTAAAAATATAAAATGGTCAGAAATTAATGAAGAATTAAACAAAGATTGGGATAACATTTTCGTAAGTGATGACATAAGGGTAAATACGGAGATATTATATAAAATATTGGAGAAAATAGTGGATAAATATATACCGAAGAAGAAAAGTAAACATCATTCATGCATACCAAGAGACAGAAGGATCTTGTTCCAGAAAATCAGAAAGTGGAAAAAAGGTCTTGCAAAAGAAAAAAATGCATGGAAAGTTATAGAACTAAAAAGTAAGATAGAAAATGCAGAACAAAAGATTATACAATCAAAAGAAAATGAAAAACGGGACTTGGAAGAAAAAACCCTATTAAATATCAAGCAAAACCCCAAACTATTATACTCATATGCGAAGAAGATGAATAAAGAAGAATAGAAATAGGCCCTCTGAGAATTGAAGGAGATTAACGAATGAAAAAAAGGAAATTTGCAACATACTGGCAGAACGATATAAGAGAGAATTCACCCCTAGAATAGATAATGAAGATAATGATATAGAAGTAAGGGACGAAAATAGTGAATATTTAGATGACATAGAAATTAATGAAGCTGATATTGTGCAGGCAATTAATGAAATTAAAAATGGAGCTGCTGCGGGGCCGGATGGAGTCCCTGCTATTTTGTTAAAGAAAGTAGTTCATTCTATCGCAAAGCCACTTGCAATATTATTAAGACAAAGTGTAGATACAGGCAAGATTTATGATGAGCACAAATTAGCATATATCACCCCTACTTTCAAAAGTGGATCAAGACTAGAGGCAAGTAATTATAGGCCTGTGAGTCTAACATCACATATTATGAAAGTGTATGAAAGGGTAATGAAGAAAAATATTATGAAACATTTAATAAAAAATAATTTGTTTAATATAGGACAACACGGTTTCGTACCCGGAAAAAGTCCACAAACCCAACTGTTAGTCCACCGTGAGAACATATTCAAAAATATGAAAAGCGGAAATGAAACAGATGTGGTTTATCTAGACTTTGCAAAAGCTTTTGACAAAGTAGACCATAATATATTAGCAAAGAAAATTAGAAAACACAATATCGTAGATAAAGTAGGAAGATGGTTAAAAGAATTTTTACACAACAGAAAACAGATAGTTATTGCAAACGATGAGAAATCGGATGAAACCAAGGTAATATCCGGTGTGCCACAAGGTACGGTGCTAGCTGCAATATTGTTTGTTATTATGATTGAAGACATAGACAGTAATGTTAAGGATTCGGTAGTGAGTAGTTTCGCTGATGACACAAGAATAAGTAGAGAAATTACTTGTGATGAAGATAGGAACGCTCTACAAAGAGACCTTAACAAAGTATATGATTGGGCAGAGGTAATAGGATGGTATTTAACTCTGATAAATTTGAATCAATAAATTATGGAGACAGAGAAGGAAAGCTATATGCATATTGGGGACCTAATAATGAGAGTCACAAATAAGGAAGCAGTTAAAGACCTTGGTGTGATGATGAATAGGAACATGTTATGCAATGATCAAATAGCCATTCTGTTGGCAAAATGTAAAGCAAAAATGGGAATGTTGTTACGGCACTTCAAAACAAAAAAAGCTGAACACATGATTATGCTTTATAAAACATATGTTCGTAGTCCACTTGAATATTGCAATATGATATGGTACCCACCCTATCAAAAGGATATTGCACAAATAGAGAGTGTACAAAGGTCCTTTACAGCTAGAATAGAAGAAGTTAAGGACCTAGACTACTGGGAAAGACTACAATCCTTAAAATTATATAGTCTAGAAAGGAGAAGAGAACGCTACATGATAATTCAGGCATGGAAACAGATAGAAGGAATAACAGAAAATATCATGGAACTAAAAATATCAGAAAGAGCAAGCAGAGGTAGATTAATAGTGCCCAAAACTATACCAGGAAAAATAAGGAAAGCACACAGAACATTAATCCACTACGCACCAGCATCGATAATGCAGCGTCTATTCAATGCGTTGCCAGCTCATCTGAGGAATATATCAGGAGTGAGCGTAGATGTGTTTAAGAATAAGCTCGACAAATATCTAAACTGCATCCCAGACCATCCAAGATTGGAAGATGCAAAATATACCGGAAGATGTACTAACAACTCTCTGGTAGACATTAGAGGCGCCTCACACTGAGGGACCTGGGGCAACCCGAACGAACTGTAAGGTCTGTAAGGTAAGGTCTCAGACAATAGACTTTCCAGAAGGACTGGATCTTAAAAGAACCGGATGTTTTGCTAATAGTCAATCCTTTAAAAATGTTAAAAACTTAATTGGTTTTCGTATCTCTTTGTAAGTAGTCAGTTATTCATAATCTCGGTTATTATATCTAGCCTAACTCAGTAATAATTAAAATGCGAAGATTAATTCCTTATTTCGGGATTTTTTTCTCAAGTACAGTCTTTTTGGTGAATTTAAGGTCAAAGTCCATACCCTACCCTCCCTCTCCCCATTATGTGAAAACACTCAAGCAAAAGCTAAAAGTTAATTGTATCATAATTGCTAATAAAAAAGTAATATAATTAAAGGAATGAATAAGATTAATTAAATTTAGCTTGGGGTTGAAAGATTTCCTTCGATAACTTGAAAAATTTTCAATTTTCTTTCCTATTTTAAGATTATTCTTTTATCTAAACTGTTCGTGAACATTCATGTACCATTTACTTGTCCATCATATATTACCTTTTGATTCTCGCCTTCCTTCCTTCACCTGAAACAGACTTCATTAGGATGAAAGTCAAACCTATAGTTCAATGCCTCCTGCCCTACTGGGAAATTAATTTGTAAATTAATTGTTTTTTGTCGGTGATGAGATATTTAATATGGAGACACTGGTACTGAGTACTGGCGATTCCGTTGCAAAATTCATAACATGCATCCTTTATTTGTTCATGGATTATCCATGAAATGAAAAAATATCTTTGTTTCAACTACAAACGAAAATTTCGATGAATAAATGTTCATCCATATTCTTTTCTAGAGGGACATTTACAATTTTGTCAATGAGGTTTCCATTTTTATCACAGACTTATGCTATTACATAGGACGGTGCAACGGCCTGCTTATAAAGTTCCAGCATCGATAATAACATAAAGATTCTCGATTAGAAGCTCCAGCAGTGAATCACAGCTGTTGGGAATTTGTTGGAAATGCATCTGTATGCTTTGCCAAGACTGAGTAGCATTGAATCCAAAGTATTTTTTTTATATATCAAAAAGATAAAGTAAGCAATTCGTCCATCTCATTCGTGGTCTCTGCTACCAATATTGTACATGTAGATAGCTTTTAATTTCTACATTTAATTCAAGCGTGAAGCAGTTATAAAAACTCGTCATAAAAACATAATGATATGTCATCTTTTATTTCTAAAGAGAGAAATTCCCCCCATGACTGCTTCACATAAATTTAAATTCATATTCATTACAATTACGTAATACTTCAGCCTTGTATTTTGTGATGATTACGCCAATAACACTTGTATAATAATGCGTCTCATGGATGTCAAAATTGGCGTGACAAATCTTAATTTTTCATTTTGTAATCTAACTTTAGCGTGACATTATAAGTACCAGATAATCGCTAGATCATATCTCTTATTTTATGCGATCATTTACGTAGCGCAGTCATCACTTGCCCTGGAAAGGATTAAGGATTAATGTGAGACGAAAAACTACTGCTGCGATAAAGACACTCCCGAGGAATCCGGGGATTTCGGTCAGGGATGAGAAAAGGATGATGGATGAACTCGGCCACTAAAAGAGAGCGCAAGAAATTCAGGTGAAACAATAATGACGCCGACAGAGGTTCTTTTGTTTTATTATGGCATAAGAAAGGATGTCTTCAGTCTTATTCTCGCTTTCGTTTTTGTTATTGTTTTATAATTTTTTTTTTACATAAGAAGGGCTGGTTGGAGGTATGTATACTCGTTGGTTGTTGACTAAAGATGCTTAAGAGATACTCTCTCTCTCTCTCTCTCTCTCTCTCTCTCTCTCTCTCTCTCTCTCTCTCACCTATCACCTCTTTTGTTTATTAAATTTACCTTTGTCTGATGGTTCAGGGACTCTACTTATGATGTTGGCTATATTAATTTCGCTTAATCGGGGGGTAAGCCTACAAACTACTTAGTCGTTGTTGGTGATGGGGGAAAGGGTGTTAGGAAAGCCCTATGGAAAAGCCCAAAAACATCTGAAAAAGGTGTTTTGCGTTGAGTTAAAGATATATAATATATTGAGTTAAAATTACAAGATACAAGAATTTTAGGATAGGATATTTATGATTTATTTATTAGAATGAAAATGTAAAAAAAATAAATTAAACAATCGTCATTTAACCTCATACCCTTCATTCTACATTACATGATACTTCTCTTGGATCTTTATTATATTGGTATATTGTTGAATGCGTCTTCCGAGGTATTCAGTCGTTTTATATCATTCTGATACGTAGTATATTTTCAAATGCCAGATGCAACCACTGAACTGCCACTTTTATTCATGACGTAATTGAATTCGTTTCAGTCTCAATTTCACCGTAATATATGTGATTTCCTTTTCAAAAGAGTTTTTTTTATTTATTTTTTTTTACCTATCAAAAGCATCTTTATATTATCAGTTAAGAAGGTTTGTTTGTGAGATTAATCACTTTTAGATTCCTGCAAAAGAAAACTATTGAGATGGATATTTGTCTGTCCCTCCGCAATTTTTCTGTCCGCCCTCAGATCTTAAAACCTACTGAGGCTAGACGGCTGGGAATGGGTATGTTGATCATCCACCATCCAATCATTAGACATACCAAATTGCAGCCTTCTAGCCTCATTAATTTCTATTTTATTTAAGGTTGAAGTAACCATGATCGTGCGTATGGCACTGCTATTGTGTCAACAACACAGTCCATCATCGGTCCGTTGGTGCAAGTTTCATAGGCTGCGGCTGAGTTTCGTTAGCAGTGGCTGAGAATTTCATATATCATTACATACTACACAGAAAACTCGATTACGCCATATTTACAAATGTTCCATACGTCTATGAATATTATTTTGCATAAAAGAGTATTTGAACTGCGAGAAACATACAGATCTGTAGTTCATGGCAAGGGAAATTATTATTATTATTATTAATATTATTATTATTATTATTATTATTATTATTATTATTATTATTATTATTATTATTATTGTTATTGTTATTATTATTATTATTATTATTCCAGTGGTAAAGAATATTTATTTCCCATCAGATTGATGTGCTTGAGGTTTTCAAACTATCCTTTCTATAAAACAGGTTTTTAAACTAAATTCTTGCAATGTTTATTGTAGGTTGGAGACAATTAAGCCAGTTTTCCTTATCGCCCCACATGTATGTCTTAATTTACTTAAAAATGAGATTTTAGTGAATCCTAGAATAAAAATACAACCACCATTCCTTATATCTTTCCAACGATTTCCGAAAGCAGTCTAGATCGTGCGTGAGACAAATGCGCATTGAACTGTCTAGAATGAACACTTCCATTGAGAGAACACAGTCCTCTCTATCTCACTCCTCTGCCTCTTGCACTGTAGGCATTACTGAAGGATCTTCGCAGCGTCCCTTCGGCCCCTAGCTGCAACCCCTTTCATTCCTTTTACTGTACCTCCATTCATATTATCTTTCTTCCATCTGCTATCCACCCTCTCTTGACAAATATTTCGTAGTGCAACTGTGAGGTTTTCCTCCCATTACACCTTCCAAGCCTACCTACTCTCCACTTCCTTTCCATCGCCGAGTGACCTCATAGGTCCCAGTGCGTGGCCTTTGGCCTAAACTCTATAATTCAATTCAATTCACTCCACCACATCTCCTTTGCCGGATCCTTCGTTAGCAACTGACCCTCTCTTCTCTCTCTCTCTGGTGCAATTTTCTGCCTCATAATGATTCACAGTTTCCCCACTATACTACTTTGTATTTTTAATCATTAATTCCTTTGTGACGATAATTTAATTACTAATGGAATAACCAATCAAACTGTATTCCCCTCGCTCCTTTTTCTGTCCATATTAATTGGTTGCGAAACTATTCCCTGATCCCTGATTCTGTATTTTCCTTTGCTCTCGATGTCCAGGTAACAGGATCTGCAATTATTATACAAGTTCCACCTTCAAGACATCTTTTATTATTTGAGGGATCGTAAGAAATAAATTATATGGCTGATGTTTACAATCCTACAAAGCATCTATTACTTAAAAAGAATTTGAATTTGCAGGCATTTAACCTCTGCTTCTGCCAACGTGAAATCAGAGGAATTTGATTCTGGTGGTTAGAAATTAATTTCTCTATATAATGCGGTTCGGATCCCACATCAGGAAAGCTGTAATCATCTCAGTGGTCTGGTTAAACTAAGATATACTTAACTTAATTTATAACCTCTGCTTTGATATTTCATTTCACAAGAACTTGTACCGTATAACCGAAAAGACTAACTTTTCTGTTTAGTTGACATGAAATTGAAGGGAGGGCAGGTTTTAGTTGATTTGCACTCAGTTTCAATTGCCATAGGGTTTTGTTCGATTTTGGAGAAACTGGCTAAGTAGAAAATCTTGTGGTTTTTCATAAAGCTTTATTTGAACATTTTCTTTCGGAGAATTATCAGAGAATATGATTGATAATGGTTCACTGATTGCATTTTAAGCATGGCCCTTTCAGTGACTTATGAGAGCTTTTTGTCCATTGTAAAAAAATTATTTTTGGTATTATCCAAACTCATTGTCTCTCGAACTCTTCAAAGCTACTTATGAAATAATAGTGGTACATTTTTCTACATTATACAGGCATACATAATATATATAGTATGTGTATTTATATATAGGAATGTATGTATGTTTGTATGTATAGTGTCAAAATCAGACACGTGAAACAAACCAAGTAATGGACAGGGATGTGAATCCAAAGGCGTGAGAACTGGAAAGGCATTAGTGTCTATCGATCATTTTTAAATTGCACTTAATGCACATGTCAAATGCCTTTTATCAGTGAAGGGTACTTGCAAATGCCTCTATTACCGAAGCCATTGAAGGAACCAAGCTAAATCATGTGTCAATACCTGATTTACTTTACATTGCGTGTCTCGTGTTCTGTGTGTTTTAATTTCTTGTCTGTGTTAGAGAATGTAACGCTCTCGCACACTGAGATTTGGGTATCAATTACCGATCTCTGATCTATATAGTATCTTATTTTTTTTCATATAGTCTATTTAAACAAGTTCTGTTTCACGAATGGCTCCTCTCATTCTTGAGATCGTTTGCCTAATGGTGTTTATTTTTTTGCCTCGGATAGAGAATTCTTCATCACTCAAGGATATTCATTCGTTACTACCTAGAGATCTACTCTGAGTTGCATGCTAAAGTCTACGGTCAGATAGCGTGTTGTTTCACCAGCGAAAATTAAAATAAATACGCTAGAGTTGATTAAAAATAATGGTTCTGTACTATTTAACATGCACATTATTTATTTTTACATTATCATTCTGATGTATAAATCATAAATATCCAATGTTAAAATTCCTCTACTTTTAACTCAACGCGAGATATCTTTTTCAGACCTTTTTAGGCTTTTCATTGGGCTTTCCTACCCCCCAACAAAAACAATAACAAAAACAAGAACAAAAGCAACAGCAACGAGGTTTATAGGTTTAATCCCCGAGTAAGCGAAAATATGACAGAACATATACAGATAAAGAAACAGCAGGCTCTTTGAAATTTGTTGTTAGAGTTTTACCTTAAATTCTTTAATGGGTATTTTCACCTTTTTTACCAGAGAGCAAGAAATATCATAACTATGAACATATAGTGAATATAAGATTAATTCATTTTTTATCTGAAAATTTCACTCGCTGGTGATTTAACCGTTACGGACTGAGAACTCAACTGATTTTGGTCCTGTTAATGGGCCCATAAACTTTCATCAACATCCTAAATAATACGTTTTCAATATTATTGTTATTATATTATTATTCTGAAGATGAAACCTACCCATATGGAACAAGCCCACAGGTGCCATTGACCTGACATTCTAGCTTCCAAAGAATATGGTGTTTATCGGGGAGAAGTAAGACGAGGTAAAGGGAAATACAGAAAGAAGGAACCCTACTTATTAAAATAAATATACAAATAAATAAATTAACAGTAGATAAAGATGTATTAAAATGCAAGGAGAATGGTATTTACTTGAACTTTTGAGGTTCTAATTGCACGAAAGATATCTAATCACAAAGTAATAAAACTTTTGTTAAATAAAGACATTAGTCAGACCAATACCAAAACATCATGGTGATGGTAGAAGCACTGTTACAGAAAAGTTAATTCCAGTCTAGTTATAATTACTTACTCTGCCCTAGGAAACAATCTTGTATGTGATTGTCTAAATCTTAATTATTCCCTTACGTGCTACTAAAGTTATTCCACGTCTTCATTATGCGCCCAGTGTGCCCGGGGAGGCTGTACTAACTGATTTTCAGCCACCTACTTTCGCAATTAAACTTTGGGAATAAATAATTAAGATTACAGTGAGTCAATGAGTTGGGAGCCTTAGGCTGGTCCCCTTCCCGGAATTCCACCGAAAGAATTCAGAATTATGCTGGAACAACTGTGATGGAGTTGGCCACGTACTGGGTGAGCTGTGAATCAGCTGCCTCAGCTACGACAGTAACGAGAGAGCATGAATTTAGTAATGATTAGGACAGCAATGATAAAACTGCAAACATTATTTATTCTCACTACAACTATCTTTTGCCGCCGCTATTGCCGCTAAATTGAGTCTCTCTCTCTCTCTCTCTCTCTCTCGTCTCTCTCTTCTCTCTCTCTCGCTCTCTCTATCTCTCTCTCATACTATATATAATATACTATGATCAAGATATATTGTAAATATGGATATATAGAGATATATAGATATATATATATATATATATTTTATTAATGTATATATTTTAAATAATAAATATATTATATATATATAATATACATATATATATTTTTATATCTTATCATATATATATATATATATATATATATATAATATATATATATAATATATATATATATATATCATTATTTATATTATATATAAATATTTATTTTATATTATATATATATATATATATTATATATGATATATATATATATATGAATCATCGTGTAATGACCAATGAGTAGTGATGGATATGGTGATATGAAGCTTCCCACATATTTTTGTTTGTGTGTAATATTTTGGTCACAGTAAAGTCACTATGGTTTTAGCGATGATTGATGTAATTTAAGGTACAAAACCTTTTCTGTAAATCCATATAATTTCTACAGTATTGTGGATAGAGGTATTGGAAAGGAGGATTATTTTCTGCATATAAGAGCCCTGTTGGGCAATTTAAACACACCACTTTCCTGGAATTACACAGATGATCTCGTTACTGATTGGTTAATTGGTCTGCTGCAATTGATTGAGCTATTGTTGTGGTTTTAGAAATTGTATGGGAAGGCAATTGAATGGAAAAAAGTTCTCAAAGTATTTGACAAATATAATCAATCGGAGAAGAAAGTCTGTATTACAAGTGAAAGTGAAATCACGTATATTCCAGTGAAATTTACACAAACGATTTCAGATAAATGATAATTTAAAAAATGGCAGTTCGATAGTTACGTCTGGCATTTGAAAACGAACCTTTGTATTCTTTAGGGTGATAGAATATTTCGGAAGAAAATGTCATGAGCAACAATAAGCTAATGCAAAGAGGCAAGGAGGGTATCATACAAAGTAGAAAGAAGGGTATGAGGTTAAGTGACACATTAGCAGAAAAGGATATAGTCAACATAATAATAAGTAGAGTACCTGAACATCATCAAGCAAAGATTAGATTTAATAAACATGTGTGGAGAGAGAGAGAGAGAGAGAGAGAGAGAGAGAGAGAGAGAGAGAGAGAGAGTAAAAAAAGTTAAATATTGCCAGGAACCGCATCGAAAGTTTGCCAACTTAGAAATAAAAAAAAACATAAGTTTCTTAGATTCCAAATTCTTTCCAAAAAATGTGTTGTTTTTTATGAGAAAATTTGCCTGAAAAGAAAAATTCGTCATTCGCTCATTTAAAAAAGATGAATAAAAAAGGCAGCGAAAAAGTTATGAACGATCTCGTCACCGACAAAAAACGATGAATTTACAAATAGATTTTCCACCAGGCCAGGAAGCAATGAACTATAGGTTTGACCTGCATGATGATGAAGTCTGCCTCAGGTGAAGGAAGGGAGGCGAGAACCAGAAGGTAAAATGTGATGTAAAAGTAAATGGTACGTGAATGTTTAGATGAAAGAATGCTCTCAAAAGGAAATAGAAGGATTTGACAGTTTTGAGACTTATCGATAGAAATGTTTCAAATCGAAGGTAAAAATGATCACTTTTATCTATCCATTTATCCATGATCTCTCTCTCTCTCTCTTTTTTTTTTTTTTTCCATTTCAGTTTTGGAATGTAACCTTAGATTATACAAACAACTGTATACTTATATACAAACCCTGAAATAAGCCCATTCCTGATATTTTTATGATTGCTAATTTTTGCATATAAACTTGAGCAGACCAGAATTAGCAAGGGGAAAACCAATTAAGATTTCGTATATCAACATTTTTAATGGATTTACTATGAGAGAGAGAGACGAGAACGAGAAGAAGGTTGAGAGAAGAGGAGAGAGAGAGAGAGAGAGAGAGAGTCATCTGTCTAAGGTCGTTAATCTGTTCACTAGATTTAAATGTTAAATTATCATATTTGATTACTGAATAATAATGTGTATGAGAATATTTTGTTGAAACGAAATTGAAAGGGTCAATTGACTAAGAAAAAGTTATTGTAGCCTCTAAAAGTAAAAAAAAAATTGGAATATCAATCATCTGTACATTGTATGTTGTACATCATAGAAAACCCGAAAAAAAAAAAATATTCCTTACAGAGGACGACCAAACTTTTATCAGAAAAATACAAAAGAGAAAACAATAAGAAACTTTGTAAAATAGCTATCGAAGGAATTTCCGAAAACAGGGAATAAAAGTAGATTAGGTATTTGAAGCTTTTC
>NC_087201.1:12264930-12289930 GCF_015104395.2 Macrobrachium nipponense
ACGTCTCCCAATTAACTCCATTAATATGACCACTGAACTAATTTCTAACTTCAACTCGTGAAGGGACTCCAAGGATCACTAAATCATAAGTCATTATCACAACCCCGCAAAGAAAACTACTAAGTTCTCTAACTCAGTTCTCCAAATTCATACACCAACACACACAATCCAAAACTCACACTAACAGGAACTCCATGGACTTTTGTCATCGCATTTCAAACTCACAAATTCTCACAAGTTAAAAAAAAGAAGAAAGTAATGAGCCCAAGAAAAAATCACGTAACGAGACCAGACCCAAAATTGTCATCAAAAATGTTCTCTCAAGCTCTGATATTTCAGCAACCCACAAAATCAGTAAACACTCTCCAATGTCTAACAGCAAAAACTCTTTTCACTGCCCATATAATTAATTTCCATGAGACTTAATGTCAAACACCCATTTCACGTAATTCACCAAGCCCAGCAAATTACATCTCCCGTCCCAAAAGAAATGCTATTTAAAGCTCAACCCCCAATTACATCTCTCATAGGAAAAGGAAAAAAATAAAAAAAATAAGGATAACAACAATAAGTGAACTTTCCCCATCACAAAGCACATAATATATGCATGATATACATAACCCCATACTATCTCCATAAATGCCACATGTATAGTTACAGAATTTTGCCATCGCAACTTTTCTTCTATCGGACACGGCCAGAAAGCAACCCCTTACACGTGCATTTTCATGAAATGCTATGGTCAACATTTCCAGACATTGTAAAAACTCTGAGCAATCACCACTAGAGGAAAAGAGTCAGCAACCAGACTCATCCCAGCAAGCAACCAGACTCATCCCAGCATTATCAGCAAAAATCCTCCTGCGAACCCATCAGGTGCTCAAACTGCAGCATAAAAATGTCTAGTCAGACTCGCAACTTCAGAAACCCATGATTCTCAAAAAAATGTTCTCTACTGACACCACATAAGCACATTTCACAAAGTTATCTCCAGGATATGACTAAGGTGCTCAAAAATTGTCTCAAAGACATAACTCTCACATGATACTGCCCAATTATATAAAAAATTATCACCTATCTGGGATAAAACTCCGGTAAACTCACAATTCAGCAATTATATGCCACCAAAAATAACTCACTGATGAATATAAAAAAATGCAACATCTCCATAGGACTCGTAAGACTGCAACACCTTAATGCCACTCACCTCCAATTAGTCACAAAACGAAAAAGAACCACAGAACTCCTCTCTTGGCTCGAAAAACTCCAGAAAAAAATCATAACCACAAAAAAAAGGTCACCCCTAAAGATTAATGCCACCCACACACACACACACACACACACACACACACACACATACACACACACACATATATATATATATATATATATATATATATATATATATATTTATATATATATATTATATATATATATATATATATATATATTGCTACTTTCAAAATGCATGTTTTCCCCTCTTTGAAATGTCTTGTAGATTGTGTAACATTTTTTCAGATTCCTAGATAGCTTAGAATAGGATGTTTAAATGTGTGTTCAGATTTTTCGCATTAACGTCATGTAAGAAAATATATATAACGTAAAGAGAGAGATCCTTGTCTTTTCAAAGCTGCAAATGTTTAACTTTTATGTCAGCACTTTGAAATTAGAGTCTGCGAGATCCGTTTGCGTCCCTGCTCTGTCAGCGCGTTTGATAATGAGCTCGACTCTTTTTACATGGTCATCAAAAACATGTCAATCTTAATTATCGTTTTACTCCGTTTCAATCGGGTACGTATCTGTTGAGCAGTCTTGTCTTGTACGCGTATAATCTTTGTCAAGTCCCACGTGGATGTTGCACATTGTGGGTGTAAGATTGCGTCAGATTTCAGAACTTTCGAGAAGCTTTCGTGCCTAGAACGTTTTGAGACATCTGCTCTGTCATTTCCATAAAGGAAGAGATTTTCATTCGATCTTAAGACCTCGAGGCAGTTAGATCTCCCTCTCTCTCTCTCGCTCTCTCTCTCACTCGACATCGAGATTAAATTAACGTAACGTAAATTTGGTCACTCATATTGTGAGAATTGTATATTTGATATTTCTTAGAATTTATTTAGTTTATTTAATTTCTTTTGTGGAATCTGAACAAACATTTCGTAACGGCGCCTTGTTTTTTTTTTTGTGAAAGTGTAATTTACAAGAGAAGAAAAGAAGTTGGTATACCAAAAAAGGTAAAGTGTGTTATATTTTTATTAGTTGCAACTAATAATTGTTAGGAACAGTGAATAACTAATAATGGATAGGGAGTGTGTTTAATTAATAATTGATAGGAACTGTTGTCTGTTACGAAGGTTTGGTAAAAACTGTTGGTTAGTGTTTTTGAATGAAAAAGATTTACACTTTTACACATTGCTGATATTTTTTGTGTTTGTGTCTGTTCCATTGTTTGTGCATTTATTTCATTTTCTTATTGAAGTGTGTCTTTTTGTTTTATATTTTCATTTGCATTCACCATTTAATTGACTTAGTTATTTTCATTGCTTTTATCATTGCACATTTAATTAAATTTAACACTTGTGAATTTATTTGCATTTACTTAGAATTCTTTTCAAGTTTTATTGTTGTTTAGCACTTGTGAATTAATTTCAAATTTTCAGTTATTGCCTAACACTTTTGAATTTGATTGAATTACTTTTCTTGAAATTTTATGATAATTAATTTTGATTTAATTTTACTTAATTTGATTCAAGAATTAATTAAGCTTTACTTTGTTTTCAAGTAACAGTAATTTTCCCTGATATTGTGAATTTCACTTATAAATTTTGAATTTAATAATAAATTTTTGTATTTAAAATTTTTATAAGTGTTTTCTTTATCTTACACCAGTATAAATATATATAATTATGATTATATTCATGTTAGGTAGAAACATAGAGAGGTAATTGATTTGCTTTCCTTCAATTTAATTGAAGTGACTTAGAACCAGGAAAGTACTAGACTTTCTGAAATCAGGGAAATACTTAGAGTTTTAAAGTTGTTGATGGAGTGATGCCCTTTGATTAATTTAATTACTTACAAGATTACCTCACACCTGTTTTGATGAACTTAGTCTGATTTTCTGCAATACTGGTAAGTGTTTAAGGGATCACTGTTGCCTTTAGAGTATTCAGTCGTTTAAATGTGTTATGAGGGTTCAGGTGTCTGGCTTTTGGTTAGGTAATATTTGATGCATGGTAACCAGATACTTGGCACTTCGTAACATTTGTTTTTAATGGTGCCCAGAGACCCTCGGGAAAGCAGATTTCATTATCACTCTAGAATATACTGGTGGTGTTAGGAATATATTTTGTTAGGAGAGTGACCAAATAGTTTTGTTTTGCATTTATTGTATTGAATTGTAAATTGATAACTTAGAGGAAAATGGCTCAGTTCAATGTTCAGGAATTTTTAGCAGCTCCTTCCGTCCAAGTTCTGTCTGAAACCACTCTGTCTAGAGCACAGTGGAGCGCTTTAGCAGAGGCATGTGGTGGTTATGTGTCTACTAGTATGGTAAAGGCACAAATAAGATGTATTGCTATGGAATCATTGATAAACTCTGGTAGAATAACTGATGAAGATGAGTTAGAATTGGCTCAAGAGTTGTTGAATGTAGCACGTGCTGATCTCATAAATAAGCAAGCAGAAAAGAAAGAGAAAAGTGATGCAGAGTTAGAGCTTAGACGCATTGAAGCAGAAGAGAATTTGATTAAGCTAAAAATGCTTGCTGAAAGAGAGAGTGAAAGAGAGAGAATGCAAGCTGAAAGAGAGAGAATGCAAGCTGAAAGAGAAAGAATAGACAGGGAAAAACAAGAAAGAAGAGAAAGAGAAGAAGAAAAAGCAGCAGAAGAGGAAAGAGAAAGAATAAAAGAGGAAAGAGAAATCGCAAGACATGAAAGGGAAATGGAATTAATAAGAGCTAGATCCACATTACCTGTAACACCGTCTAACCCTAACCAAGGTAATCAAGACCCTGTATTTGATGTAGTGAGAGTACAGAAGTTAATCCCTAAGTTTACTGAAGAAGCTCCAGATGAGTTTTTTGATCACTTTGAGAAAGTGGCTTCAGGTATGGGATGGCCAGAGGATAAATGGTCAGTTTTGCTACAAAGTGTCTTGATGGTAAAGGGAGAGAAGTGCTATCTAGCCTTAACAGCTGATCAGTGTAAAGACTACAAGGTACTTAAACACAGTGTGCTACAAGTTTACCAGATGACCCCAGAGTACTACAATGAGAGATTCAGAAATTTAAGAAAAGATGAGAAGGGAACCTTCTTAGATTATGCTTACAAAGTGAGAAGGTGTTTCAAACGTTGGATAGAAGCTGCTAAAGTTAAAAACTTTTGATGAGTTAGAAGAGTTACTTGTTCTTGAACAGTATCTTAAGGGAATTCCCTGAACATATAAGAGCTTATTTAAGAGAGAGAGAAGTGAAGAAACTTGACAAAGCCGCTACACTTAGTGAAGATTACAATATAATCAGTAGCAAACGTAATTACAATGTCAAGTACCAGAGTCAACAACGCCCAGGTTTTAAGTCTTATCCAAATAACAGGAACAAATTTAATGGGAAACCTTCAAGTGATACTACTAAGAGTACACAAGGAAATACAGCTCAGCAAATTAATGTGAAATCCTCATCCAGTATTTCAAGACAGTTACAGAAACCTAATGTTGTCTGTTTCAAGTGTGGAAGAGTAGGACACTACAGTCAAGAGTGTTACCGGAATCAACAGCAGTCAAAACCAGTTAGTCAAGTTGTGAAACAAACTACGAAGAGCAGTGTGGGAAAGAATCAGACTCCAGAGAAGAAGAAACTAAACAAAGCTGAATGTTTAGCAACCAGTGGAAATGTTACCTCTAGCAGTGAGTGGTTTAAGCAGTGTGGAGGCTTTTAAGCCATATATCTATGAGGGTATGCTGTCAAACTCAAGCGGAAAGTATGCTAGGGTACCAGTGCAAAGATATTACGTGATACAGGGAGTAACCATAGTGTGGTAGTACGTGTTCTCACCCTCAGTTGGAGAAGAGTCTCACAGGAGATTCAGTTATTTTGAAGGGTATAGGAGGAGAGGAAGTAACTCCTATATGCCGCTTACACCTGTCATGTGAATTGGTGACAGGGAATGTTGATTTTGCTGTAAAGGACTCACTGGCTGTGGAAGGTATACATGTTCTGTTGGGGAATGAAGTTGGTGGTGTGCCATTTATTCCTTGTCCTGTAGTGACAGACAAACCATTGAGGATTAGTCCTACAGAAGAGTTGGAGAAGAATAACCCCCACCTGTTTCCTAGTTGTGTAACTACCAGAAGTATGAAGAGGACTACGACTGTAAGTGAAGAAACTGAGGATTTACACACCCAAGAAGGATCAAGTGAAGGATCTTTGTGCTTAGAAGAATTATTCCAGGGAAGTGAAGTTTCCCATAGTGCTGACCAAGAAGAGATTTCCCAAGAAGATGAAGAAGACGACGACGAAGAAGAAGAACCTGATGTTCCTGAAGAGACTCCGAGTAGTCAAAGTGTTGCTGAAGACAGTAGTGAAACTACAGTAGCTGAGTTAGCAGATATTGAGAATTCAACCCTTGAAGTTGGTCAAGTGACAAGAGAGAAGCTGATGGACTTGCAGAAGAAGGATGCATCGTTAACTGATTTGTTCTTCAGAGTTGTTGATCGAGAAGAGATGCAACAAAATCTTCCTACCTACTATCTGAAGGAAGGTTTGCTGATGAGGAAGTATAGACCTACAGATATACCAGGAGATGCTGAATGGGGCGAATATCATCAAATTTTGATTCCATATCCATTGAGAAAGCAAGTGATTGCAGTAGCTCATGAGTCTGGACATATGGGAATCAGGAAGACTGTGGAGAAGATCATAAATATTTTTTCTGGCCTGGACTTCACAGAGATGTTAGCAGGTTCTGTCGTGAGTGTCCAGATAGCTGGAAAACCGAATGAAACCATCAAGAAAGCCCCCCTACAACCTATAGAAGTTAGAGGAGAACCCTTTAGCAAAGTGATTATAGATATGGTTGGACCATTGCCGAAGACAAAGAAAGGAAATGAGTATTTGTTAACATTAATGTGTCCTGTGACAAGGTATCCAGAAGCAATCCCTGTTAGAAACATATCTGCCAAGATAGTTGCTGAAAAACTTGTGGAGTTTTTCTCAAAGTTTGGTATACCAGAAATAGTACAAAGTGACCAGAGGAACAAACTTTACTTCAAAATTATTCCAGGATGTGATGAATTTGTTAGGGAGTGAAACAACAGTTATCCACTGCCTATCATCCAGAAACTCAAGGTGCCTTGGAAAGGTTCCACCAGACATTGAAAAGTATGCTGACAAAGTATTGTTCTGAGTCAGGAAGAGAATGGGATGTTGGCTTTACCATTAATGTTGTTTGAAGTTAGGAGTGCTTACCAAGAAAGTATGGGATGTTCACCTAATGAGATGATTTTTGGAAGAGAAGTTAGAGGACCGTTGAAGATTCTTGCAGAAAATTGGGAAGAAAATCAAGAGGAAAGCAGAGCAGAGTACGTGAAGAACTTAAGAAAGAGGTTGAAAGAGATTAGAAAATTCTCTTTAGAAAACTTGAAAATGAGTCAAGAGAAAATGAAAAGGAGATTTGATGCTAAGACTAAGCTAAGAAGTTTTAGTGTTGGTCAACAAGTGTTAGTGTTCTTACCTGTCAAGAGATTTCCCCTCACTAATAAATTTCAAGGTCCTTACAAGATAATTCAGAAGTTAAGTGATAGAACTTATGTGATTGAAACACCAGAAAGAAGAAGAAGACAAAGGAAGATACATGTGAACCTCTTGAACCTTATTTCTCAGAAACTAAAACTGAAACTGTGTCAGTAACCCAGACAACTTTATCTACAGAAGACGATGATGGCTACGAATTGGGAGCTGCAAGCAAGATGAATAATTCTTCAATTTTGGAAAATTTGGAGGATAAACTGAAACATCTGAGTGTTGAACAAGGTGAAGACTTAAGTGACGTAATTAGAAGTTTTCCAGAAATTTTTTCAGATGTGCCTAGACGTACTGATCTGACCAAGCATGAAATCAAGATTCAAGAAGATGGAAAACCTTTCAAGCAAAGAGCCTATCGCTTATCACCGTATCATCGAGATGTTTTGAAGAAGGAAGTTGAGTATTTGCTGCAACATGGATTAGCAGAACCCAGTTCAAGTCACTTTAGTTCTCCATGTGTGTTAGTGAAGAAACCAGATGGTTCATTTAGGATGTGTACTGATTATAGGAAGCTGAATTCCATCAGTGTAGCTAATAATTATCCTTTGCCTTTTATAGATCAGTTACTTGATAATATTGGGCAAGCCAAGTTTGTTTCCAAGATAGACTTGTTGAAAGGATATTATCAAATTCCCTTAGATGAAGAAGCGAAGCTGCTGTCAGCTTTTATTACTCCTTTTGGACTATATCCAGTATACTGTTTCTGCCGTTTGGTCTGATGAATGCACCCGCAAAACATTTCAACGAGTGATGGATCAACTGCTAGGATCAATAGAAGGGGAGTAGGTGTATACCTAGATGACATCGTGATTTACTCTACAACGTGGGAAGAACATCTGAAGATTCTGAAGAAAGTTTTCAAGAAACTACAAGAAGCAGGATTAACAATCAACTTAGGAGAAGAGTGAGTTTGGAAAGGCAACTGTACAGTATCTTGGGTTTGAAGTTGGGAAAGGCCTTCTTGCTCCAGTAAATGCTAATGTAGAAGGTATCCGTAAGGCTACCCACTACTACCAGGAAGCAGCTACAGAGATTTTTAGCATGGCTGGTTTCTATCGTCGTTTTTGCCCAAATTTCTCAGCCGTAGTAGCTCCTTGACAGACTTGACTAGTCCCAAAGCTAAGTTTATTTGGGACTCCAGAGTGTCAAGAATCCTTTGAGAAGGTAGCCAAAAAGCCATTTTACTTCAAGACCAGTACTTCAAGCTCCAGACTTCGACAAGAAATTTGTGATACAAGTTGATGCGTCAGACTGTGGTGTTGGAGCTGTTCTACTTCAAGAAGATGAAAATAATATCTACCATCCTGTATGCTTCATGTCTACAAAATTGAAAAAACATCAGAAAGTATATTCGACAATCGAGAAGGAACTTTAGCCTTAATCACCGCATTGAAAAATTTGAAGTGTATGTGAATAGAACCTAGGAATGAAGAAATGTAGTGTTTTCTGATCACAATCCACTGTCATTTATCCAGAAAATGAAAAATCACAATCAAAGACTGACCAGGTGGTCTTTGTGTCTGCAACAGTATAACTTAAGAGTGCAGCACATTAGTGGCAAAAACAATGTAGTTGCTGATTATTTATCTCGTTGCGAATCGTTGGATTCAACACCGTGATAAAAAATCTTCTGGGGGAGGTATATTATATATTGCTACTTTCAAATGCATGTTTTCCCCTCTTTGAAATGTCTTGTAGATTTGTGTAACATTTTTCAGATTCCTAGATAGCTTAGAATAGGATGTTTTAAAAATGTGTGTTCAGATTTCGCATTAACGTCATGTAAGAAAATATATATAACGTAAAGAGAGAGATCCTTGTCTTTTCAAAGCTGCAAATGTTTAACTTTTATGTCAGCACTTTGAAATTAGAGTCTGCGAGATCCGTTTGCGTCCCTGCTCTGTCAGCGCATTTGATAATGAGCTCGACTCTTTTTACGTGGTCATCAAAAAACATGTCATCTTAATTATCGTTTACCCTCCGTTTCATCGGGTACGTATCTGTTGAGCAGTCTTGTCTTGTACGCGTATATCTTTGTCAAGTCCCACGTGGATGTTGCACATTGTGGGTGTAAGATTGCGTCAGGATTTCAGAACTTTCGAGAAGCTTTCGTGCCTAGAACGTTTTTGAGACATCTGCTCTGTCATTTCCATAAAGGAAGAGATTTTCATTCGATCTTAAGACCTCGAGGCAGTTAGATCTCCCTCTCTCTCTCTCGCTCTCTCTCTCTCTCACTCGACATCGAGATTAAATTAACGTAACGTAAATTTGGTCACTCATATTGTGAGAATTGTATATTTGATATTTCTTAGAATTTATTTAGTTTATTTAATTAATTTCTTTTGTGGAATCTGAACAAACATTTCGTAACGGCGCCTTGTTTTTTTTTTTTGTGAAAGAAGTGTAATTTACAAGAGAAGAAAAGAAGTTGGTATACCAAAAAAGGTAAAGTGTTGTTATATTTTTATTAGTTGCAACTAATAATTGTTAGGAACAGTGAACAACTAATAATGGATAGGGAGTGTGTTTAATTAATAATTGATAGGAACTGTTGTCTGTTACGAAGGTTTGGTAAAAACTGTTGGTTAGTGTTTTTGAATGAAAAAGATTTACACTTTTACACATTGCGTGATATTTTTTGTGTTTGTCTGTTCCATTGTTTTGTGCATTTATTCATTTTCTTATTGAAGTGTGTCTTTTTGTTTTATATTTTCATTGCATTAACCATTTAATTGACTTAGTTATTTTCATTGCTTTATCATTGCACATTTAATTAAATTTAACACTTGTGAATTTATTTGCATTTACTTAGAATTCTTTTCAAGTTTTATTGTTGTTTAGCACTTGTGAATTAATTTCAAATTTCAGTTATTGCCTAACACTTTTGAATTTTTGATTGAATTACTTTTCTTGAATTTTATGATAAATTAATTTTGATTTAAATTTTACTTAATTTGATTCAAGAATTAATTAAGCTTTACTTTGTTTTTCAAGTAACAGTAATTTTCCCTGATATTGTGAATTTCACTTATAAATTTTGAATTTAATAATAAATTTTTGTATTTAAAATTTTTATAAGTGTTTTCTTTATCTTACACCAGTATAAATATATATATTATGATTATATTCATGTTAGGTAGAAACATAGAGTGGTAATTGATTTGCTTTCCTTCAATTTAATTGAAGTGACTTAGAACCAGGAAAGTACTTAGACTTCTGAAATCAGTGGAAATACTTAGAGTTTTAAAGTTGTTGATGGAGTGATGCCCTTTATTTTTTTTTGATTAATTTAATTACTTACAAGATTACCTCACACCTGTTTTGATTGAACTTAGTCTGATTTTCTGCAATACTGGTAAGTGTTAAGGGATCACTGTTGCCTTTAGAGTATTCAGTCGTTTAAATGTGTATGAGGGTTCAGGTGTACTGGCTTTTGGGTGAGGTAATATTGATGCATGGTAACCATGATACTTGGCACTTCGTAACAATATATATATATATATATATATATATATATATATATATATATATATAAATATATATATATATATCACCATGTTAATAACAACACTCCAGTGATAAAAATATTTCCTCCATTTAATTAGTAACCCCACACATCATATTCTCTCTATCTCACCAATAATCACGAGTTAATAAAACCACCACTCCAGCAATAAAAAATATTCACCTCTGTTTCGGCAAATAAAAAAATACTTACCTCTATTTCACCAATAACTCCATGTGGAATAAAACAAGTCTCCAAAAAATATTAAATCTCCAAGCAGGATAATCAAGAATGAAACTCCATCTCCAAAAAATGCACTCAAAGCATCCAGCTGATACACTCAAAATATTGCCCCATGTCTCCTCAATAAGGTGTCTCCATTTGCAACAAAAATGGCTGCAAAATAATTGAACTAAACATAGCTCTCACCACATAGGCCTAAACTATGGAAATTATATCTACAAAAAAAAAAGAATCAAATGGCCAAAATATTATATCTCCAAAATATTATATCTCCAATTCTCCAGGAAAATAACTCAATTTTATAGTAAAAAACTATAAACTCTCTGTTTAGCATAACTGCTGAAAAAGGGCAAAAACTTGGCAAATAAAATTACCTTGGAAATTCTAGAAAAAATCACCAATGTGCCACAACTCATTAAAACAAAACTTCCAATTCAAAGTGTCTAAGCAAAAGACTTCTCCACATGCACTACGGCATTGGCCACTAGAAACATAACCAAGTTTCCTATCTCTGGCAAAGTTGCCACAAATACAACAAAGGTATTGTGCAAGAAACCCCCAATTTCTGGAACACAAATATCCAGAAAAAAAAAAATGTAGTGCCATTTCATATGCATTAAAAAAAGTGCAAAAATTTTCCCATAAATCTCTCTGCAGCATCAAAGAGCTGAAATCATAAACACATTCCTGAACAATGACTCCAAGTCATGAATTGAGATATTAAAAATTCACAAAAACTACTCGGAGAGAAAAATAAATTCAAGCTCGCCCATGATAAAAAAAACTTGTGTCAGCTATGGCTAACGACTAAAAAAGAAAAACTAATGGTACTGATAACTTTTCCCTTAACACCTGTAACATCTGTGACTCACATAGACTTCAAGCAATTTTCTGCTGAACTCACGAAAAAAGAAAAACAAAAAATGTGTTGTTAGTTCCTCCCAAATTCACAAAAAAAAATTCACCACCCTTGGTAACATTACAACACCCATGTTAGTATAAAAAAATAACACCAATATCAGAATTATCAGTAGAATTTGCCAGTATCAGTAGTATCACCAGATATCAGAATTATCAGTACTTGCCCAATATTAGCAAAATTAGTACTCGCTAGTATCACCAAAATTGCTATCATCAAATACACCAAAATCCACCAAAAATTGGTATCATCACCCATAAAATCATTGGCACGTCTCCAAAAATTATTAACACCATGAACTCTGACAGAATCCCCAAAAATATCTCAAGTAATGATAATTCTACTTAAGCACCTCTGGTAAAATATCTCAAGTAATGAAAATAATAATAATTCTCCTTAAAATAATCCCCTGTGATAATAATTCTGCTGCAAATATCTCAAGTAAAGGCATTAATATTACCATTCCCCAGTATTCATCAATATTGCCACACCAAAACTCAACATCACACACCGGTATCATCAGATGCAACACCACTCAGCAATCATCACCACCCAGCAACACTGGCCATCACCATTTTAAAGTAATCTCCTCAACACCAATCAAATCTCCATTAAAAAAAATAACCTCCGAATCCCCAATTATAATTGTGCCCTCCAATATTGCGTAAAAGCATTCTCCAAAGCATAAGGAAAACTTACACACATCCATATGCATTTCATTTCGTTTTTCTCTCCATTCAAGAGAAAGAAAAAAAAATTTCTAAAAAAACCCTGCGGGCATCTCACATCATCAACCAATCATTATCAGCTGATTCCTTGGCATTGAAATTACCTTATACAAGGCCAGACTCACCCCCAATACCCCGACACAAAGAAAATAAAAGAAGAAGTTCACCCCCACTAATAAAAAAGAGCTTCACCCTCCCGGTCAAGCAATGCGCCCCAAGGAAGTCCACTACTCGCCCTCCCCTTGCAATACCCCTCTGTCGGTCGTTAAGCAGAAATTGCACTGACCGCGTCATGAATGAACGGCCGCTGTCTGCCAAGAGGCAAAACCACAGTGTTGTATGTATGAAAACCATTCATACACACACGTATGCATCAAAACAAAGACGAACGCGTCTCCTCTAATATGTGCCAATAAAGAAACACATCACTTTCTACCCCTATGGGAAAGAAATGTGGTATTCTAAACCAATCCCATAACTCACAAAATGATTCATAAACAAAGTCAAAAAAAAAACCCAGGACAAAAAAAAAACACACACACCTTAACACTTACCCCTTCACAATGAAAGAAAACCCCGGAATCTGCGCAATTACAAACACGCGAATCTCGTTGGCACAACGCACTCGGCAAACCACGCTACACAAAAGCACTCGCAGATCATTCACACACAAACTTGACTGAGTCCTCAACTCAGCTGGCACCTCGCGACGGGCGAATTTGATGACCCTAGTCCAATTTCTCTGTCTCAGCACCATACCTACGACTTCCTAATTCTTATGTCCGATGCTAATTAACGCCACCCTAACCCCTTTAACAATCAGTCTCTCCGGAAACAGCATTTATTAAGCTGTTATTAATCTAACAAAAGGCATAAAAACGGTCCATGTACACTTCCACCACTCTTATGAGATAGTTTCTCGTATTTTCATGTTCGGTAAGTGTTAGCCATAAGCGGCTGGCACTGGCAATACCTTGTCTAGTAACACATTCTCCTCCCCCCTCTCTCTCTCTCTCTCTCTCTCTCTTCTCTCTTCTCTCTCTCTCTCTCTCTCTCTCTCTCTCTCTCTCTCTCTCTCTCTCTCAGACCCCGACAATAGCCTCTCTCTCTCTCTCTCTCTCTCTCTACTCTACTCTGGCAATAGCTCTCTCTCCATTTCATTAGGTCATCAAATCAGAGTCGGAACTACAAAAATATACGTTTATTCAAAGTAAAGTACTAACTGAATAACTCAGATTCTTACAGGATAATTAATGGAATGATAAGTCACAGTTCAATTAACTTAGATAACCCCCGGTAAATAATAGTCTTAATCAGTAATTAGTCAAACACCAATTATCTCCTCTCCACACAGGACACAGTCCCCCCCCTCACTAGGACACATAGTCCCCTCCACTAGATCCACCTGTTTAAAAGACAGGAGGGGCACACTAGTAAGTACAAACAATTGTAAATACAAAGTCAAAAGATTAAATGAAATAGAACATCTTTACAAAATATCAAAATAACAGTAAGCCACATCTTTGACTAAAGCACAGTACCTCTTACCCATCTCCAGCCCAGAATATCACACACTCTCAAAAGGAAACTCTTTGGCATACGCCATCGTGGCTCTGGCTTTCTCGCACAGACCTCTCCGTAAGTCTCTTCATAGTTTTGGCTAAACATGCCATTATGAACTGAAGAGGCGCACACGTACACATGAATTCACACTCTTCGTCCACACCCTCATAACTGGTTGCAGCTAGTTTTCAAAGGCACCTTCTCTCGAACACACATACCTACAGAACGAACGTTGACCTGTTTAGTAAGCATCTTAATGTCACGCCACCCAAAAAGGTACATCAGCATTCTTAAGCTGAAATGTCTTGTCACTTGGACTCTGTCTGCAGGGAAGTTTATATATATATATATATAATATATATATATATATATATATATATATATATATATATTATATATATATATATATATATATTATTTTTTACACTGCATTTTGTTGGATGATGTTGTTATTTTGATGTTAATTCCCAATATAATCATTGTTTCTTTTAGCTTCTTTACAAAAAAATCCTAATCTTTGAAAAATTATAAATTTTCAACAGTAGACTAGGAATTTGAATGAAAATGGTGTAGAGAAAAGAATATGGACCTATTAGACCTAAAGACCGAAGAGAGAGAGGAGAGAAGAGAGAGAGAGAGAGAGAGGAGAGAGAGAGAGAGACTTCTGCTTAAGAATTGTAGCAGGGTTATTCCTGTCGTGGAGACAGAGATAATAATATACTTTGTTAACACTCCTGCGATTTGCATTTTTTCACGCATAGTTAGTTATGCAGTAAAATCATTCATGGTAGTATAGGACACCTACTTAATGGCCATTGAGGGGCAATTTAACTCTATAAAAATAACATTATGTATGATTTCGTGATCCCGGTTTTACGACTCTGCTAACACCTGTTTCTTCTCTTTCTACTCTCGGTCTTGGAAAACAAAGGTAACATAAAAAAACAGAAATTACCTGATATTGAAAGATATTTCCCTTTCTAGTCAACCGTTATCGGATAGACCTACTGAGATAAGTGAAGGTAAATACTCATATTTCACGTCTGGAAAACAAACAGGTCTGTGCATATACGACAAACAAATACGCTAACGTGAGGAATAAATAGGAGAGCAATATTTCCACCTTAATGCTCCTGCAAACATTATTTTCTCCAGTTTCTTTTTTTTTTTCTCAGTCGACTTTCTTTTGCTTTGATGTGAGTTGTTGGTTTTTTAAGGCTTTGCTTGTTTCCTGTTAATGTCATTGATTTGGAGTTCCGCTTGAGGCGATTTTGATGTTGAATGGATTGGTACAGTCAACAATGGAGTCTTTCCGGACTCAGTGTTGAGAGAGAGAGAGAGAGAGAGAGACGCGGAGGAGGAGAGAGACACAGACGAGATAGAACGAGAGAGAGAGAGAGAGAACTGTATAAGGGTTAGTGAATGTTTGCTTACACATGACCGTAAAATATCACAAGAATAATGTTGGCAAATTTCATCAGCATTTTCTCGTAAGTCTCAAGCGGTGAAAATGATCATATCTTGTTATCTTAATCCTAATTATCAATTTTACGTAACGAGCCAAGTAATCACACCATAGAATGATAAAACACGGTTAACTAATCGTTTACAAACCCACAGTTTCAACGTTAGTCATTATGTCGTTAGTAGGTTGATCATTTAGTCTCGTTTCCGAAAAAGATTCGTAAATCCTTTGTATATCTCACGGGACAATACATTTCTCGTAACTATTTATTTCAAGCATGAGTGAGATCTCGCACGGGAACGAGATACTATACACACAAAAAGAGAAGGAAGGACGAGGATTTTGCCTTCAGAAATTATTTAAGCATGTCATCTCGAAATTGTTGGCCTCATACGTCAAGAGTAGGAAAGTGTCAGAAAATATATAACGCGCAGAACAAGAAGTGGAACGTAAAGAAATTATCCTTATCACATACATAATACAGTTTCCCCCAGTTTATAAGCACCACAGCATACGTCAAAAATGATATTTAGTGGTAGGGTCCATTTCCTAAAATACTCCCTTATGGTACAATGTACGTACACGTCAAATTATATGCAGGAGTTCCGGTTTACTATATCAGAGGGAATATATGAATTCAAACCACACTCAAATCGGGTTAGCATGTTATGTTGAATATATATATATATATATATATATATATATATATATATATATATTATATATACTATATATATATATATTAGTATATATATATATAATATATTAGTATATAGTTTTAATAACTTGAGCACGTGATTCATTTATCACTCATATCCACAGGTAAAAAATAAGAGACAGGGTGTAAGTCCTGATCGGTTTCAACTTCATTTCCAAGCCATTGACGAAGGACTGATACATAGTATTAGAAGTCACAAATATTACACACACACAAACGCTTGAGATTGCAGATAACCACAGGCAGGTGTCAAGGTAGGAGTTTTGAAAGCCATTATGAAGAGATGATTGACAGGAAGCCTCTTGTGGTTAAGTGGAAGACTTATTAACAGAGGAACAAAGCGAAGCAGGATTTGCAAAGCATTGGGTGGAAATTATGTAGGTATTAATGAGTTATTTCGTTATATTTCCTTTTTACTGTGAAAATCAGTAGAGATTAGAGTTCCTTAAGTAACCTGGGACGCTATGTAAGAGAGAGAGAGAGAGAGAGAGAGAGAGAGAGAGAAAATATCACAAGCTAAACTCTAGTTTTATTTCGTCTCTCTCGCTGCCGTTTCTGCAAAAACTTGCGTGCCATTTTCGCTTATTCGGGAGTAAGCATACAAAATACTTCGTTGTTGTTATTGTTGTTGTTGTTCTTGTTCGGGGGGGGGGGGGGGGGTTGTTGGAAAGGTCTGTAGGAAAGCCTAAAACTCTCGGAAAAAGATGTATCACTTTGAGTTAAAGATACAGGAATTTTAGGATAGGATATTTATGATTTATTTATTTGAATAAAGATGTAAAAAATATAAATATAGCGTATTTATTTAAATTTTCGTTGGTGAAACAACGAGCTATTTGATTATAGATTTCAGCATACACAACGAGTAAGCATGAGTTCGGATCACGCCTTCTCTTAATTAGAGTACCATAAAATTAGAAGGAATTTCTTTTTAAAATTATTTTTTGGGGAACACATTGTTAGTTATTGATATACAAGTACGGTTTACCAGAATGCGTAAAGGTTCAAAAATAAAAATATGACTGGCAAATATTAGTGGCATAAAGCATCATAAACAAAAATAAAGTACCGTTTTCTGTCGAAGAATGGTGGGTTTTAATAAATTAATCTTTGCCATGTAAATATACAAACATTTCGGCTGACAGTTACGACTCGCTGGTGTTATTCAAAATTTCATACTTGTCACTGGAAACGTATGACGGATATCAAATGCTCAGCTCTTGAATAAAGATGATATAAAGGGGATTGAAAATTATGCCAACTCAAATATTTAGCAGCGAAGGAAAAATGAAAAGGGAGATAGCCAAGCACTTTCGGCCTAGTGCGACCCTTTACTCAGGCAAAACCTTTTTTTATACATAGCATCACGTTTTATATACTTCGTGATCAAGTTATTCATATATTTATATACATATATATATATATATATATATATATATATATAATATATATATATATATATGTATGTATATATATATTCATATGTGGATGGATGGTATTACCGGCAGTTTATTTGGTTATATGTATATCTCACATAAATAAGGATGTTACTTTATTGCTTTAACCATAAATATTGGTAAGTTTGTATACAAATAAAATCCAAACCATGGAATCCCAAGAGGAGAGGTTAGAGCCGTGTTCCATTTCTATAATAAATTTAATCAATGGCACCAGTTAATTTATTTAAGTGCATAAAGTATTCACATTTTCGGGTAGGTTCGTGGGTTGTAAATATCCGTAAATTCTTGTACATTACCTGGAATGATTATACTGGACATTCTGCTTTTAAAAATCCCATGTGCAAATTGCTTGAAAGAAGGGAGAAGTGATCTCCCATTAAATCCAAACTTACATTACACACATTTTATTCAGTTCTGTGAAGGTGATCTTGGAGGAGTGACATTCCCAGCAGTCTGCCCTCCGAGACATCACAGGGATTCTTTTCTGAAACAAAAGGTCATACCCGGAAACCACTTTCCAGAAGCCGAGCTTCGACAAAATTATTATTTTTCGACAAGTCAAGCTGGGGTAGGTGTTTCAAATTCTATGTGAAAGCTTAGAAATAAAAAAAACACGCTACTCCTCATGTCTCCTCTTCTGTGAGGGAGAAGCATAAGCGTCGAGTTAAGCTACATTAGGCAAGGAAAAGTTCCCTCCGAAATATTTATTTGAATTGAAGGGATTGTAATGTATATTAAGCTCTCGATACTTTCTTTCTAAGTAATCGTCTAAATATATAAGGTCATTGAAAGTAATTTACATCAATTCCAGTATCCTGATTCTTGGTGGTACTATTTTTTGGTTCTCTTTACGAAATGTCTCTTTTGTCCTGTCGGTAAAAAAAAAAAGAATTGCCCTTTTCTGATACCATCGCTTCCATTTGCACTTCATTACCGCTATTAATGCAAGTCAAAAGTCCCATGAAAATATAGTTCCGCGAACTGGATTTTTTTTTTTTTTTTTTTTTTGGCCAGTGAATATTTTTTTCCATCTTATGGATGTTTTCTAAATCTCAGATTAACCTTTACAACAACCGGAAATTTTTCAACAATCTGGTATATACCGAATTTTTATTTATACGTCACACTAAAGGAACGGAACAGATTCCAAGACCGAATTGAAGAGGGAACGTCCCATAACAGTGTCAAAGTGTAATCAAATTTCAAACCGGAATAAATTGGAATAATTCATGAGCTTCATTTCTTGACACTTCTCGCAGCATCGGTCGCTATGAATGTACTACACTTTCATACGAGTCTCAGGGTAAAATGGTTTTCTTCTCTGCGATGTGATCGAAATATGTTCAAGCCAATAGATGTAAGAAGGGTTGCATATATATATATATATATATATATATATATATATATATGTATATAATATATATATCTATATATAATAATATATATATATATATATATTATATATATATATATATATACATATATATATATATATATATATATATATATATATATATATATATATATATATATATATATATATATATATATATATATATATATATAATATATAGTATATGATACCCGTGGAGTCCAACGACCGTAATTGCTCATGGTATCCGTTCATCTAGAAACAATAAAAAAAAAAAAAAAAAAAAAAAAAAAAAAAAAAATCAGCAGGATCAGTTTGTTGTAGTGTGCCTCTTGTAATGCAGCAACCACAATACTGAGGCCTTGGCAACCATGATTAGGCAGCCAGTAATTACCAGGGCCAATCCAGTCCCCTAAACCTGCCTGCTTCTGGTATGAGAAAAGGGGGAGGCCACAATTGTATATGAAAACATTTTTTTTTATGCCTGATCGTTTTTGGAATTCTCTTCTAAGGAAGCAAATCTGAATTCTTCTTACTCTAAAAGCAGAATAATTGGTTTACAGACAAAGCAAAGAAATGAAGTGAAATTCCATTGTTTTAGGACATTAACTGCCATACTATTGATTCTTCAGGAAATCACTGACCTTCATCATTATAGAAGGTCGATTCGAAGTCAGAAGCTATTATCGATATGACTGTGAGCCGGGTCATCATCGTTGCTTGACCTTCAACTTTTCATACTCTCAGAAAACTATCGTCCTTTCTGACCTCTATTATGACAAACTACAAACGGTTCAGCGCAAAACTTACCTACGCGACTACTGATCTATTTCTCTTCGTTTTTCACTCCACGATTTTAATGGTTTCCCGTTATAACACCTGAGTCAGTCCAGGTTTCAAAAGTTATGAAAAAAAGGTAAAACGTTTGGTGTCAGCCGAATAGGAGAGACTAAACGAAGTTCGGTAGAAAATTGCGAGTTGACCTCTCTAGGAAAGCTTGAGCCTTCCTTTGATGCCTCGGGACCTTTCCTATCTTCTGTGTCCTTTGGCAAATTCTATGCACCATCATTTACCCCGTCCTTCTTCGTCTTACTAGTCCTTTTTTTCACTTACATACACACGAAATAATATATATATATATATATATATATGTATATATATATATATATATATATATATATATATATATATATATATATATTATATATATATATTATCCGAAGGAAGTAGTAGGGAAAGGCATCCTCATCTTTCAACAGTTTATTAGTGCCGACGTTTCGCGACGAATTCCAGGTCGCATTTTCAAGGCTAAAAAATATATATAAGTTTACGAACATTAATAATTGATTTAATTTAATTTATATTAAAAAAAAAATGTCATGGCAACAGCTCTCAATACAGTAAAAAGTAAAAAGTTAAAAGTTAAATGTTAAAAGTTAAAAGTTAAAAGTTAAAATTGAACAGCACCTCCAAAGTCAGACATATTAAAAGTACAGGACTTCACTAAAATTTCAGAAACACCTACCTATACATAAGAAAGAGTAAAACTGACACAATATAGATTAAAATACAGTGAGGCAGAGACCAGCTGCCTAAACTAGGCTATGAACAATTTTACAGAGGACGTTTGGGTATTTAACGACGGTACAGTCTTTTAATAATGATAAGATTCTAAAATGTCAGGTTGTTGTTGTTCTGCAGTTGGCCCAAGATAGAAAAATCCTTGCTGTCAATATTTGTTTTACATGCTTTGAGTGATTCCGTATATTGGATTGTCTGGATTAGATAACCTACTACCGTTCTATGGCTTATGCCCCTGTGGGAATCAATTCAACCTTCAACAGCCTCCTCGCATCCCACGTATGTCCCGTGATCACATCTCGGGCAAGTATATTTATATACGACGCTGGACGAAAAGCAGAGGACTGAGTCGGTCTTTGACTCTAAAACAGCGATCCCCATAAGGGATTTTTGGGGATAATTTTCAAGTCCCACAGCCGGAAAAAACATCTTTTTTGAATAGTGGTGCATGTTCTCCTGAAGGTATCATCATGCAAGAAACTTGCAAACACTTTAGTCTCATACAGTGATACCAGTGTTGAGTGCACCATTTTCTCTGTAGCGTTTGTTTAGAGATCTGAAAAAAATCGTGAAGGAAAACAATTATTATTAAAATATTTTCTGGTGAAATATTTTAATAATAATTGTTTTCCTTCACGACTTTTTTTCAGATCTCTAAACAAACTGCTGACAGAGAAAATGGTGCACTCAACACTGGTATCTACTGTATCGAGACTAAAGATGTTTGCAAGTTTCCCTTTCTTGCATGATGATACCTTCAGGAGAACATGCACATCCACTATTTCAAAAGATGTTTCCGGCTGTGGGACTTGAAAATTATCCCCCCCCCCCCAAAAATCCCTTAAACCATTGGATCGCTGTTTAGAGTCAAAGACCGACTCAGTCCTCTGCTTTCGTCCAGCGTCGTATATAAATATACTTGCCCGAGATGTGATCACGGGACATACGTGGGATGCACGAGGAGGCTGTTGAAGGTTCGAATTGATTCCCACAGGGGCATAAGCCATAGAACAGGTAGTAGGTTATCTAATCCAGAACAATCCAATATACGGAATCACTCAAAAGCATGTAAAACATATATTGACAGCAAGGATTTTTCTATCTTGGGCCAACTGCGGAACAACAACAACCTGACAATTTTAGAATCTATCATTATTAAAAAGACTGTACCGTCGTTAAATACCCAAATGTCCTCTGTAAAATTGTTCATAGCCTAGTTTGGGCAGCTGGTCTGCCTCACTGTATTTTTATCTATATTGTGTCAGTTTTACTCTTTCTTTTGTATAGGTAGGTGTTTCTGAAATTTTAGTGAAGTCCTGTACTTTTAATATGTCTGACTTTGGAGGTGCTGTTCAATTTTAACTTTTAACTTTTAACTTTTAACTTTTAACTTTTAACTTTTAACTTTTAACTTTTAACTTTTTACTTTTTACTGTATTGAGAGCTGTTGCCATGACATTTTTAATATAAATTAAATTAGATCAATTATTAATGTTCGTAAACTTATAATATATTTTTAGCCTTGAAAATGCGACCTGGAATTCGTCGCGAAACGTCGGCACTAATAAACTGTTGAAAGATGAGGATGCCTTTCCCTACTACTTCCTTCGGAATATATCTTCTTTGAGCTCCAGCTCCGGCCCTTATGTGTATATATATATATATGTATATGTATATATACTATATATATATGCTTGCCGACAGCGGCCAGTTCTATGCACCATCATTCACCGCATCAGTTTCATTTTAACATGTGGAATATTTGATGTGATGCGGCGTCCTAATGTAAAACCTCCCTCCTTTATTTTACTAGTCCTTTCTTTAACCAATACGACGAGGATCCTTGAGTCTCCATTTTTTCTAGACGCCCTTCTGTTGCTTGCCGACCACAAAGAGTTATTCATATTGCAAGCGCTTGCGTCTTTATTGGGGGATGAAAATTAATGTGACGGCGTTAGCGTTCATTATTAATGTACAAGAATTTATACACTGAAAAGCTGCGACCTGTCTCACACCTTCAGTTAAACTTTTATGCTACTGTCTGTGAGCATCGGTATTTCTGCGACATATTGCTTTCAAAATTTAATCGCATTAAAAGCAAATCTTTGTTGATTCGTGGACCAGAGCGCAAATCCCATCACATCCAGGGATTAGCACTGAATATTAACGCGTATTCAATTTCAACGATGCGAACAGAAGTCTAGCAATGTCCAGGACCCACCATTTCGATTATACGTAACACTGACACACTAAAATTAACATTAATTAAATCATTTATATACTAAAGGATTAATTTTGTATTTGAGAAGAGGTGAGTGGGTATGCATAAACCAGTGTTTCGGTAAAATGAAGGTAAACCTTCAAAGGCTGAACAACATGTAATCCATTCAGACTATTTACTGAACGCTAACTGATTTCCCAGATGACTATGTGTAGCTTTATTCTTATTTTATGTTATATTTATCTTATAACGAAAATATCGTTTTGACAGAAAATAGTGCTCGGATCAGGATTTTTATTCAATGAAAAGCCATTTTTGGAGTGATCTGTGAAATACGTTTCTTTCAATTTCCTCAAAAGCGAAAGTGATTTTTCCAGTCATTCATATTTCTATAGCGTTTCCCAACCTCAAGGGGTCAATGAGTGATGTATGAAGGACGCTGCTTGAGACTGGATTCATCTTGCCACAAGAGAACAGTGACGCGATTGAACTGGAAGCAACTTCGGAAGTGATTGTGTTATATTTTCCTGGAAAACTGGCAGTTCATAGCACCTCATCTCTCTAGGGGATGGAGGGCTTAAGTCGAAGAATTACAACCAAGGAGAGAGAGAGAGAGAGAGAGGGAGGGGAGAAGAGAGAGCGAGAGAGAGCTGGAGAGCAGAGAGAGAGAGAGAGAGAGAGCATGCAGGGGTTGAGGATCACAACAGCATTAGTCTTTGGACAGGATAAGTTTGGCTTATTCCATATCTGGTATTGCTTTTGCCTGAGCTTTATTCCTGGGAATCAATCATCCCCTTTTACACGATTATTTCTTTCCTTCTTTTAACGTCTAATACACAGAAGAAATACGTGACAAGATATCATTTTGTATACTGCAATATTTTTTCAGCTGGTTAATGGAATCATGAGGCATTGCCTAAAGCGGCCTGAAAACAACAAGACACATATAATTATAGTACTGTAGTTTACAAAAGGCATTAGTTAAGGAATATATTCCATGTAGGTGTAATAGCATTAGAAAAACACTATTCTGATTGACCTCTGAATATGCTCTGAGATAAAGACAAAATCCACGAAGGAAAGTGAAACAATGGAATACCACGGTGAGGCCTCTCGGCTTCTTGTCCTTTACTGCTTAGATAAGGACGATAAATCGAAAGACCTTGCAGCAGTACCTTGTTATTACTCCTTTGGAGATTTTGTCTCTATTTATATATTAATCACGTTCCATATTTCGTGATTTTACGGAAATAGTTGACATTCATCTGTAAATCTGCACTATAACAAAAATCCTGAGTGACTTCCGAAGATAATTTTAAGTCTCGCTGTTGTAGACAAACAAATGGTTCTTCTGTACAACGACATTATAAAGACAAAACTCCTGGCCGACCTCTGGAAACATTATGGAAATATGATGGGACAGAAACAGTGGACACATCGTTTGCAATAATGAAATTTGGAGAAAAAAATATCCTGACTGACCTCAGGATATCCTGTGATGTTTTTCTGTTAGAGAGACAGCAGCAAGTTTCGGCTGAAGAATGGTATTCTAAAGAAAATATTCTGATTGAACTACGGGTACAATGTGAAGTTCGGGTAGTATAGAAACTGGAATCATTACGCCTTGGCAGTGTCATTAGAAATAAAGATTATATCCAGTTCTTCATCAGATCCCTCTCTGAGAGTTCTGCTTTCACTTATTATTAACAACGATTTCTAGTTAGGTCTCAAGAGAACTAACTACACCACTTCGTTCATCACTGAGGGCTCTTTCATTTCCAATTTGACTGCATATTTCAAGATCCTCTTTACTTTTGATTAAAAGTATACCGTGGATATTAATATTGTCAACTTTGCTTCAGAAATGACCCTAAATCATTCCTCGGTCTTTGGTACCGAATTTCCAGCTTGCAGTAGGTGGTTGGTTTTTTCACATTGGCAGAGATGACTGGTAGTTTGTAGAACGTGCAATCGTCTTAAGCATTCAGGCATCTTACCGTTTCGTAACAAAGTTGATAAACAAATTTCTCCTTGTACAAGACAAGACCACTGAAAAGGGTTGGACAGGTTGTGCACGCTCTACTCTACCATCTTCTCAAATCCCATAAAAGAAATGTCATTTAGATTAAATTCAATTCTCTGTTGCTCCTGTTCATTTCTGGGATGCTCAGAGAAGTCTGTCTCTTTCACTGTACTTATAGGTAGTATGTTGGTGAATGGAATTCAGAGAGGAGAACCTTTTACATTATCATATATGTAATGGAAATGGCTTCTATGTATAAAACTTCCTTCACTACAAAGGCATCATTATTCGTTGATGGTGTTGAAGTGAAATCTCTCTTAAGTTCTGTTTACTAACAAGTATATTACTGCATTGGAAGAAAGGGTTATCTACGCGAATTGAAACTTGCTCTTTGTGTCAGGTA
>NC_087201.1:12294930-12314930 GCF_015104395.2 Macrobrachium nipponense
TACCCCTGTTTTCCTTAACAGGGGTGTCTCCTCAGAGAAAACAGGACAGTGATTGCTGCCACATCCAGTCTTTAAACTGTGCAGGAAGTTTCCATAACACCGGGAGCCTGATACCCTTCAGAGCAGTGAGTCCAAGCACACTGCAAAAACTCACACACTGGCCAATTTATCACTGTCTCACACATTACCATTACCATACATAATATAGTATAAATATATATAATAATATAAATATAATCTTATATATATATATATATATATTTATTATATATATATCTATATCTATATACATATATATTATATATTATATATATATATATATATATATATATATATATATATATATGTGTGTGTGTGTGTGTGTGTGTGTGTGTTTGTATGGTCTAAACTTACCGAAAGAATCTGGTTACCTTGACTTGATATATCTCGCTAAAATAACTTGTAATCCAAACCTAAGGTATTTGGGCAGAAGAGTGAAATCACTCTATTTCCCACGTAGAGGGGTAGTGCCGTCAGTGCACCTCATGCTTGACGCTGTAGGCATTACTCGCGGCCCTATGCAGTGTCCCTTCGGCCCCTAGCTGCAACCACTTGCATTCCTTTCACTGTACCTCCGTTCATATTCTCTTTCTTCCGTCTTACACTTTCCAGCCTCCCTTAACAATTATTTCTTAGTGCAACTGCCTTGGGGTTTCCTCTTGTTACGCCTTTAAAACCTCGTAGGTCCCAGCGATTGGCATTGGACCAAAATGCTATATATTTATAAAAGCATGATCTTCATCATTAGATCTTTGCTGCATGACGCTTGGTTGGGATGAAACGAGAACTCTTCGGTGACCGAAGGCGGAGAAGTTGTCTCTGCAGCAATCGAGATCCTTCTTGTAAAAGTGCACATTCTAATGAATATCATTTGTTTATCCCATTCCTTTTTATTTCTACTAGGATGTTTGTTTTGGCGTTGTATAGTGTGTGTGTGTGTGTGTGTGTGTATAACGCTTATCAAAATACATTACAGAGAGCTTAATGGATCAGTTCCAGTAACGCAATATGAATCGATGGAAACAATAGAGAGTCACAGTCAGAAATCAACGGGTCATTCGTTATTCGTTTTCAACAATTAAACCAGTTTTCTATACATTGTACAATGCTGTATAAAACTATCAGCTATGACTGACAGCATTACAGTTGCTCACCAGATACGGTAGAGTGAGGGTACGTCCGATGTCTCAGGAAATTTCAGCCAGATGTATGATCCATGACCAACTTGAACCTTGAATAAATAAATAAAAAAAAAGATATTGAAGTTAGAGGGTTGCAAGTTGGTATGTTTGATGACTGGAGAATGGATGATCAAGGGCGGACAGAATAAAGGGTGTACGGACGGATGGACAAACAAACGCCGGCGCGATAGTTTTCTCCTTTACATAAAACTAAAATGAAGAAAATATATCCCAATTCTTTAATACATATAAAATGAAATGCGTGTCTCGGAATTCCTTTCATCAATGATAAATAGAAATGTTTTCAGTGTTTGAATCTGAATCATATTCTGAATGATATGCGAATACCATTCTAAGATACCCCCTCAAAAAATATATATAAGCAATAGTACATAGTATGATAATCTTGAAACGAAAGATGATTCGGTTGATCGAGTACTTTCCAAAGGCCTGGCATACAAAGGCACCTGGCGCCATATGAATTCTATCAGAAGTTTAAATTGAAAACATTCGGAATTGATCCTAGTATTTTTGGGGGGAGGTGGCTGGGGAGGGAGGGGTCATCATACCTTAAAGGGATAAAACCGCAGAAATTCTGCCAAAGGGAAGGAGAAGTAAGCGTTGGAATCACAACATCTTGAGTCCTTTGAAAGGATAAACTTTGTTAATTACTTACCAGACATAGCATATGTCTGTGGGCGAATGGAGTTTCTTTTTCTTTTGATACCTCACCTTCATTCATTTAATTCACATCCGCATCCCCTCAAAAGGAATAAGAGCAACACTATAACCTTTAAAAAAACGTTTCTTTAATCAAATCATGAAATACGCATTGAACGAGTAAAGAAGATAATTATGCTTCCCGTTTAGATTAGGACTCGATGTTCTGATATGGGGGAATTTCTATATTTCTCGTCCCAGCAAGTAAATGGAGGAGTCATTCTGAATGGCCTCTGGAAATCATCCAGGACAGGACGTGTTTTTTGTTGTATGACGTTACTGGAGGACTGGAATGGAACCGTTGCCATATATTAAAAAAACGCAAAGATGAGGTGATAGATTTCAATATCTAGGATTAGAACAAGACACTTAAAGGATGGTAGCGTTGGAACAAAACATCATCAAGTTACCTAATATTAAGGGCACCATGCTCGTTTTGATTGAAGACTGAGGCTATCAGGCTGAAGCCTATTTTATTTTTATTTTTAACTTTAGTGTAGGTTCTGGCCTGTTTCGACTTTATTTGCAAGCCATTGGCTTGCAGACAAAGTCGGAACCTGTCAGAACCTACAGTCCGTCTTTTATTTTTCATTTGTGATGTGATATATATATATATATAATATATATATATATATATATATAATATATATATATATATATAAATTCCACGAAGGGGAGAGAACGATATAGTAAAAATATATTAATTCCAAGGTAGAGCGAACTAGATATTAAGGACATTGTGTAGCTCGATGATGTATATAAATACAAGGTAATGTGAAATGACTTATATATATATATATATATATATATATATATTATATATATATATATATATATATATATATACACAGACATACTGCATTCGTTTATCAATTCATTCTCTTATATTATCATTTGCATTTTGTTATAGATCTTTCGAATACAAAATACTATATTTATCTTTAATATTCACTTCCATATAAATCTTCGTCGTATGCAGATGAGATCGGGCTGTGCAGAAGGAAAGCCTTGAAGTGGCCATCGTCCTGAGGGTAGGCTGAGGAGGAACATGTCCGATTGATTGTAATCAGTTAACAATTTATCTCTCGTTGGAACATTGCTACCTCTAATGTCTGCCAATTTGACGTCAGCATCCAGTAATTATTGCCAGATTTTGATGGATAAATGAGCTACCCAACAGCGAGAGGAACCGCTGAGAGGTCTCTGGTGCACTTGTGCTAGTGTTTAAACGGGGGCTGTTTTTTTTTTTCTTTTTTTTTTTTTTTCCTAGATGAATATTTTTTTTTATGGATGGCTGATGGGAAAACTCTCTCTCTCTCTCTCTCTCTCTCTCTCTCTCTCTCTCTCTCTCTCTCTCTCTCTCTGGGTTGTTATATATATATATATATATATATATGTGTTATATATAGATATGTTTATAAATATATATTCATATATATTTATCTATATATTTTTTATATAATATATATATATAAATATATATATATATATAAAACAGAGAGAGAGAGAGGAGAGAGAGAGAGCGATGGAGAGATAGAGAGAGACGGGTGTGACGAGGGAGAGGAGAGGAGAGGCGAGAGAGAGAGAGAGAGAGTTTTCCATCAGCCATCCACGTATTCTTTTTAAGAAAAAAAAGAAAATAAAAAAAAACAGCCCCCGCTGAAACATTTAGAATATATATATATATAATAATTCTATATATATATATATATATATATTATGATATATACACTTACCCTGATTACGTAATTATGATCCTAAATTTTACAGCTCCATCTGCTTCAGTTACCTACATGATGCTCAGGCTGATGCTGCAAGCCACTCTTAATCCAGCCACTGTTTTCATTCCTGTTGTAATGTTTTTTCTGCTTGTCACGCAATCTCTGATTTCTTCAATCCCCCCTGTTGATGTATGTCATGGGCAGATTGCCCAATTGATTAGAAAAAGAGTTGCCTTATACCCACTTATCGCCGTATCTGAGCATGATGAATGAGCAGTCAGGAGGCGCTTGTCCCCTGCGTGCGTGCATGGATGGTTCGTCACCCTGATCAAAGATAAGCCTCGGGGGATCCTTCTCTCTCTCTCTCTCTCTCTCTCTCTCTCTCTCTCTCTCTCTGTATGTTCCCTTGCGATCGCATTCGACGGATATCACTTCGTGGACCGGTACTGGGGTTATCTCGAAAACCTTCATCTTTCATCTTTTGAACAACTGCTTTCAAAATAATATTTTATTTCTATTTTTTCTGGATTGGCTAAAGTCTTCAACACGCCTGCCCAACCTCTTGGATATTTGTTATGAGCATAATTCAGGCTACATTATGGACGGTCTACTGATGGTTACATGAACAAGCAATGATAGATCTTGTTTTCTGATCTGTATTTGAAGCTTCAACGCGATCGGATAGTGATCTACGACCGAAGGGCAAAAGTGATTTATGGTATATATTTCCGTGCAAGCTTGATATTCAGCGAGTATCCTACGGCCTTGCATTTGTTTTCCTATCCTGTTTCCATGTAGTGCTATTAAAAATGTTATTATATTATATTATATATATATATTATATATATATACTATATTTATAATCAAATATTTAAAATATAATATATATGTGTGTGTGTATGTGTCTGTGTGTGTGTGTGTGCACGTGTGTGTGTGTATATATTATATATATATATATATATATAATATATATATATATATATATATATATATATATATATATATATATATATAGATATATATATATACACACACACACACACCCACATACATATAAAGAGAATATTTTGAAGATGAAGCCCTCGTGTGGGCAACGCCACAAGAACTAAAATTATTTTATCGAAATGAAAATCTGTAACCAATTCCTGATCCTTCAGCGGCGTCGTTTGATCTCCTATTATCGCCAGTAAAAAGTTGAAGGTGATTTCCAGTTGTCTTCAATAAATACTGTGCCTCATGTTCGTTTAATTTTTGTATTGTCTTAAAGACAATATGTTTGAAATTAATACCAGCATGCTTTATTTGTAATTAGTAGGCATAGATCAATCTTGTAGTAAATCTGAAAGATTTCTTTAATATGACGACTCGAGACAGCCACCTCTGAATGATGACGACAACATAGATTTAGCCAGCCTTGTGCTGGCACGGGCTCTTGCCTTACAGCAGCCCGTAAAAACTCTCAATGATGCGCGCACCTGCGCCTCATTCCTACAGTTCAACGAAACTACCCCCCACGATTTGAATTCTTAATTGCTGCAGTTATAAATACATTACATCACACAGTATGTTCCTGTCAGTTGACAGCAGCCATCTGGGCTTCATAAATCAGATGTAAAGACTGGTAACACTGGGTCTCAAGTTAGTAGGCCAGTCCTGTATACGATAGGCTGTTCTCGCCGACATGGCAGCTGCCACGTTAAGGTTGCACTCAATGATTTTTATTATTGTGTCTGGAGGTCGAGACAACGTCCATTGCCCACCGCATACCGCATTTGCCATGTTGATCTGCAGTCACTGGATTCTTCTTGACTCTTTCCAAGCCAAATCAAGTATCCCTGGCATTTCGATAATCATCGAAGACAAGGAAAAAAATCAACTAAACCAGAAGAGAACAGGTTGACTTCATGTGACCATTTTAAGCCTTTTTTCATAAACTCAGCAGCCCATTGCTTCTTCAATATTATCGATGAACTGCGTAAGACGGAGGTTCATATAACTTTTCCTGGAATGTAGTTTGTTCGCCATTCCATTCAATCAGTTTAATTGATGGTCTTTCAACGTGATAGATAAAAACACCTGGAATGATAGCCATTTCAGTCTCTTAAGTCAGCTTGTCAGATAGTAGTCAGATATCATTTCGATAACATTTCCATTAAAAGACGAACGATGCGTTTTATATATATCTTTCATTCGCGTTTTTAGATATATGAAAAAACACCTGGTTGTCCCTGACCAGTAATAGGTTAAACATATACTTTATCTACCAGAGAGAGAGAGAGAGAGAGAGAGAGAGAGAGAGAGTCAGTGTAATGAAAGGCAGATAATTTCTCTCTCTCTCTCCCTCTCTTTCGTGTTTTGCCAGCCCTCACTGGCATCGTAGACCTTTCGGATTTCTTAAGAAACAAATGACTGAAGTTTTGTTTTCAAAGCAGTTTCAACGCCAAGATCTGATTTATTGCTCCCAAGTGATAGACAAGACTATAGTTTTTTGTTGATAGTCTGGGAATTGTAAAATTCGTTGCTTCCAGTCGGGACAGGAGCCAAAGTTTTCAAAATGCTGACATGACTGAAATAATGCGGTAGAAACAAACACTTATTTAACGATTAGGTGTATTTATTTTTCTTAATAAAGAAAAGAAGCCAGAATTCCTAGAAAAGATATTGGCTTGCTCACCAGAGCGTTCTCCCTTTCTGGGAAGTTGCTTCAGCAAGAGATTAGGAAAAGGGAAAGAAAAGAAAGTCCCGTTAACTTCTCAAAACTTCTGAATAGAAGAGAGAGAGAAAAAAGAAGAGGGGGAAGGAAGCCTAGTATATCTTCGTGGGAATCAGATGCAAGTGATTTCACCAACAGAATTCCAGATGTTCTTCGAGTTCTTTACAAAATGGAATCTCTCTCTCTCTCTCTCTCTCTCTCTCTCTCTCTCTCTCTCTCTCTACATTAAAAGAAAAAGAGCGTCAGCTTTTATCTTGGTAATTCATTGCAGTCAGTGACTTCAATTAATTAATCAAATAACCTCAAGTTCTCATCACGTTATGACGCACGTTTTTATCAGAGCAAAATTCTTCCCCTTGTTCCTTACTCAGTAGATTGAGTTATAATCCTCTTAAGAATGAGTTCCTTACTCAGTAGATTGAGTTACAACCCTCTTAAGAATGATTTCCGAGAAGCCATCATCGTTCATATCATCATGCTAATTGTGGCTATAGTGTTTCTTTGAAGTGTAAGAATAAGAAAGTTAGATCTGCTGTAAGACAGGAAGCGTGCTCTCTTTGTTTTGTTTGGATGTAATCATCTTAAAGACTCGGAGATATATTTGTGAATGTTTTTAAAAAGTTCTAAAACTCCTAAATCTGAATATCGAGTCATATTATATATATATATATATATATATATATCATATATATTATATATCTATGTAGTATATATATTTTTCACTGTGTTTAGAATGTTAAGCATCGAACTGATGTAGTTCCTAAAGCTCTGGCAGGCCTAAGTCAGCTCTGTGCAACATCCCTTGAAAATATAGAGGTCAGTGGAACTTTATGAATACCAGGTCGAATAAACAAGTGTCGAGAAATCCAAAACCATCTGTGGGCAATATTACTGCGTAGGTCCTTTTGAGATGAATTCTTTGGATTAAAGTTTGCTTCTTTCACAAAGCGCGAAATGATGATTCACTCCGGGATAGGTGTTTTGAATGTTTCACTTGATGACATCAGTTAGGGCTCAGAGCCAAAATGCTTTAGACAAGGATTTTGGCTGGGCGATATATACCGTTTTATATAAAGGTTCAGAAAAACAATTAACCCTCTTGCAGGGAAGAGTGATTCTGTGTGCACTGTGACAGTCCCTGTTTAATCTGAAGCACGTTCCTCAGTGGAACGGATGGAAGGTGAAAGGTCAAATGCAACGTGAGACCAAGGGGGAGTCTGCGAATAAAACTTTACTGAGGCAAAGAAGATGATACAAAGTAACGTTTTTTTTTTAATTAAACAGTTTTGATGGTGCAGAAAATGTGACGTAAATGTATATGGATTTTATGTGAACATTCGTGTGTTCAACTGATTAGATGTGATATGTGGTGTTAAAAAAATAGCAGATTTTTACATTAGAGAAAAACGAGATACCAATTATCCATTCCACTGGAAAACTCATAAAATGCTCCATGCGTAAAATGTTTTCGCCCGAAATTGTAAAAAAAAAAAAAAGCATAATAGAGCAAGGCAAAACTACTCTCCATCATCATGTCATTCACTCAGCCATTTTTGTCGAGTACCCTTTTGATTTCAAAGACGAAAATAAAATCGTTAATGACGTTTTCAGGTCCATATAGTTTCTATTCATATTGGCAGTTGGTTACTTTATAGCAATGGTCAGTTTTTTTTTTTTTTTTTTTGTGGGGGGGGGGATTCTAAAGGTAATCATCAGTGGCTTTTTAAGTCCTTTTTAGAAGACTAATCATATACCAGGGCATTATTAACTGATTCTTCCCTTGATGGAAAATAAAGTGTTTTGTAGCTGGTAGAATAAGTTATTTTTGTTTAGCTTTCATTTTCATCAATTATAACAGTTTATCAAATTTTTTCTCACTTCTAAAAACGTCCTCCAGTTCATACAATTTGACTGGTAAGTGTTGCATGGGAGTTCACAAATTACAACAGAAAACGAATCCAGAAACCTTTTGAGGTTAATGCTGGGGTCACACGTTCACGTATGACGACGGCGTATGCCCACTTATGTGGATCGTGGGCATCATCGCGGTGAAATGACCTTGAACAGCTGGTAAACAGGACACGGGCTAACGGACGTAAAGCCAGCACCGTAAATTGCGCCGCAAATGTACGCGCAAAGAAAGCAAGGTCGGACGTCTACCTGGAACTAACGCCGATATTGTAATGTTCTATGTACGTCAACTTCACGTCAAGACCACGCCCACCATTGTGGTGCCGTAGGGTACAAAAGGGCGGGCCTGTGAACAGAGCTTGCCGTTCCGTAAACAATCATTGTAACAGCTCGTCTCTTCGTTGTTTTCCTACAAATTTATCTATTTTAGTTCTATGGTAACTTTTTGATAGTAGCCATCTGTAATATATATAATATGTAATTAATGTAACATCACAAATAAATGAACATAGGATAAGTACTATAAAAGACTAGCACTAGAATTTTCTTGCTTTGATTTTACCATTCAGACATACACTTAGACATATAAAATTGTTGACTAAGGGCGATTTATATTTAAGCGATATAGAATAACATCTAATAACTTATCAAACATTCTTGGAAATAAATAGAAATTCTACCTATTCAAGATAATATTTTTTAGATGTATATAAGAATTCCTTTCAGATATTTACATTATTTGTTACACCATTATTGTAAGACTGCTATTCAGAAGAAATAAATATCTTCGACAAGGGAACGCTCTGTCCACTTCATGGAGAGTTTCCGTGTCGCTGTCATCAGTCAGAATCTCATCCAACTCCGACTCCTGTAGGTGGAAGTTGACATTTTCCCTGTCCTGAATGTCTGCAGTAGTGGTTGTAGGAGTGGCTGTAGGAGTCTTTTCCGGGCCGAAAGAAGGTCCTGCAAGATGTGACGTTGATGGTCCCTTCCTTGGTCGTTTTAGGAGGTTCGGCATCTTGAAGGGCGCTGTGGAGAGCTTGAAGGAAACTGCTGGTCTTGGGAGACGGAAACAACAGCTGACCTGAGGGCGCCGACCTGACCTTTTATACCACGCTACAGCGTTGCCATGTCGTACAGCGTTGTAAATGTGTGAATCGGTTTCGCCGTAGGCTACAGCGCAATTAGGAGGCCCGCGTGCTCGCCGCGGAAAGAAAACAACGACGGCGAACGATGCTGGTGACCCTAGCGCTTACCCCCGCAGCAGTCACCGTGGCTCCCACGTGCAATGCCTGGAGCTACGTCAGATGACATTTGGCGTGACCACCCACGACTTGTTTTGAACATTTCAAAACTGGAATGGGTTACGGGCTTACGGCGACCTGGTGGGCGGAGCTTAGCGACCACACGACCCGTCACCGTACGTCTACGATTTTACGTATGTTTTACGTTACATTTACGGTTTACTGGCGTAAGCTGTTGCCAACTACCAATTTCCGCTCATGCGTGGGCGTGCGTGCGTTGATACGTGAATGTGTGACCTTAGCATTAGGGAGATTTTTCCCTCGATTCGAAGTTTTCTCTGAAGGCTAATTGTTTTTACATGACAAAAGATTCTGGCGCCATCGTGTCCTTTTGGAAGTTTTTTCGTGATGCCGAATTATAAAAAGAAAAAAAAAATAGATAATAAATAAATAGTGTTATCTCCTTAGGAAATGATAAATAGTGAAGTACGTCTACTGGAAAGTTTCAAATTTAGTGAGAATAACGCTTTTCAGTGAGACAAAATTGATCTACTCACTTTCAAAAATAAGCAGTCATTGCTTATTTATAATCTTTACAGTTTTCTTACCTATAGTGTCAAGCTTTCAGTGTAACCTCCGCTTGAAATACGGCATCGTTACCACTAGCATCTTTGCTATTTATGGAATGGAGTGGAATATAAAATTTAGGAAAATGGCCAAGCTCAGGGACTTGTGAGGTCACTCAAAGCTGAAAGGGTTACTGAGAGTAAAGAGCCATTAAAAGTTTAACGGGGGAAAAAACGCGGTTTTACTATGAGACAATTGCTAGGAGAGGGTGGAAAGGAAGTTGAAAGAGAGAATATGAATGAAGGTAGCGTAAAAGGCATGAAAGGGGTTGCAGCTAAGGGTTGAAGCGACGCTGCGAAGAACCCTAAGTAATGCCTACGGTACACCGCGTGAAGTGCACCGACGACACTATTCCCCCTACCGGGTCTTTTCTGTTAATGAATTCGTGATGCATTAGTTTTAGTCTACTCCGTTTCAAAGTGATTTTCTTTCATCCTTTGTATTACTTTTGGTATTACTGTTAGGAGTTATTTCAGTTGTGTACTTATCTAATTCATATTTCTTACTGTGTGCTATAGTTATTAATTACCATGTGTTAACTCCTGTTTAACAATTTTTAAGTTCTTATTGAAACTATTTCGATATTATTATCAAGCACAGGCGCACATCGAAAGTATTTGGATATTATGATCCAATACAAGCACACATTGAGACTATTTTGGATATTATCATCTCTTATGATGCACTGCTTCTTGATAAATGTACGTCATTTTCAAAGGTGTAAAATATTTTCGTAAATTATATCTATTGCAAGAATGTGTGACATTAATCGTGTATTCAAGAAATATATGTAGGAGCTGTTTTGAAAGGACTAAAAATGGCGATATTACTTTGAATGCAGAAATGAGATAAGATCTCTAGCTTTTGTCGGAATGTAACGGCTGACATTTCACTGAAAATTCCGCGGCAGTTGGAGAAGTTATCCCTCTGCTATTCTTCTACATTTCAGAGAATCCAAAAGATTAGTGACAGCGGTGGCGTTTTTTCTATCTCCAGAAGTTGAAATGGGGCGTATTTATATTTAGAACGCCTATTAATTCCTTTTCACAGTATTCCGGGTTTGGTTATCGCAACGACAGCATATACTACACTTGCCTTGCAAAGAAACGTTGAATGAACAAAATTAATTTAGCTTGAAGTGTATCCAGAAAACGTTTTACGATTAAGCAAAGTTACTGCTCAGATATTCTCCTAAGGTATTTGTTTGAAATCCTGTTGTACGCAATAATACATATTCTCCTGAACGGCGGAATGGTATCGTGTGCAATTATTAATTTTCTGTGAATTTAGATAAAAGATAAGTTTATTGTCTATTTCCTCTGGAATTCCTTTCCCGTTCAGTTCTTGAAAATATATTGTACTCCCTTTCACCTCTTGAGATTCTACATTTCAACAACTGTCGCCTGACAGTGAGCGATATAGTAACATCTAAGGTCTTATATTTTAAGTTTCTTCCTAATGATATTCTGCGGACAGAGTTTACCGCCTCAGGCATGTTACTCAGACCTACAAGGGTATTATTATTCAAACTCCCAGAACTGGAGATGGTGCGAAGCTCAAATCCTGATTCATCTCTAGGAACACATTCAGTTCGCAGTTCACACAGACGAGAGCTTATTTCATTCGAACAAGAGGACGCTTATAGTAGACGGAACATATCCTCTATTACAGCGCAGGTCTGGAAAGAGGCTTAGAGTACCGGACAGTTACGTTTATTAGAAGTTGGCTACTTGGTCTTTTATTGGTCTGCATTATATCGAGGCCACAGAAAGATAGATTTATTTTTGGTGGCCTTGATTATGCGCTATACAGAAGACTCCATCTTCGGCGCATTTTTACTTGTTTCTTTTATTTCTACGAAATCCCGCTGAGGTTGTTGCCCCATGATTACATGGGATAGCTTTTGCTTACTTACGTCAAAATCCCTCTTGTCATCACAGTCTAAAATTCTCGGTAGGGATAATATTCCCTTTCAGTTACACGCACTCTAAAGTTAGTGGTGAACATCCAAATGAACCTTAACCAAACAAGGAGATGTTCTTCGTTACCTGTCATCTGTCAGATATCTGGCAACGCCCCCTGACACCTACAATCCTATTAATTGGAGTCCTGGATGAAGTTTAATCTCTCATCAACGCAGACTAAAACCTTAATTACGTTATGACGGAGGTCGTTTCCATTAAATCACAAGTAAAAAATGAGACCTAGTTTCTTCGGCTCAGTCGAGTTTTCTGTACGTCTTACGATCAAGGCCACCGAAATAGCTCTTATCTTCTTGTGGTCTCGGTATAATGCTGTATGAGCCGCGGTGATGGCCTGGCCTATATCGTTGCCAGACGCACGATTATGGCTAACTTCAATCTTCAATAAAAATAGAAACTACTGAGGAGGCTAGAGGGCTGCAATTAGGTATATTTGATGATTGGAGGGTGGATGATCGACATACCAATTTGCAGCCCTTTAGCCTCAGTAGTTTTTAAGATCTGAGGGCGCACAGAAAAACATGTGGACGGACAGAGTACAAAGCCGGCACAATAGTTTTCTTTTCAGAAAACTATAAAAGAATAGGGATTTTAGTTTCTTGTAAACTGGGCGAAGAAAGCTGAACCGAAAAGTGTTGATGAACGACCTCTCTCTCTATTGTATAAATCTCTACTTGATACCTTGTGAGAAACTAGTATGTTACTACTTTCTTTAATGGAAGCTTTTAGATCTACACAATCGGCGATGTATAACCTTAAAATTGTACCAAATTTCAAGTGCGCCGTATTTACTTCCATAAAAGCTCCTTGTGCTTAAAGTTCTTCCCTCGAGTTTTGTCTCCCTTTGATGCTGGTTTTCACAAGAGAGTGGAAGGTAAGTTTCCTATAACATTAAAGTCCTTAAAGTAAAGAAAAAGGCGAACCTTAATAAGAAGAACGAGCCATATACCTGACTAAGCAAAACAGAAGATTAATTAACGCAGTTCAAACTTGTACTTTTTTTTTTTTTTTTTTTTTTTTTTGCTAACTGCTCGATAGCGTAGTTTGAACTATCTTAACTCGCGAAGAAAGCTTATGTATACCTAGTCGTTTGCTAATGGTTTTATCTCTGTCATTATTATTTAGTTTTTAACTGTCATCGGTCTCTTTTCCTGACGATAATTATAAAATCTTTTATTCAGGATGTCAGTCTTGTACATTTTGGCTAATTAGAAACATAACCTCTTCCTGTGCCTCATTATTTCATGTAGTGCATCCTCAACACTTCAAGTACTCAAGTAAAATAGTTTCTATAATCTTCTGATCTTATGGAATTAACGACTCTGTCATGAAAGCTCATTACTCCAAGCCTGGATCAAAGAGAATGGTTGAGCGTGGGAAGAACGTTGGTCCTCAGCAAAATACCATTACCGAAAAGAGCGGAAAAATCTTAAATTATTCACAAGATCGATACCTGAGCGGGTCTTAATAAGAAATCGATAGGGTGAAGTTTCTTGATTTTGAGTTTAAAACCCTAGAGTTAAAAAAACAAAAAACAACAACTAATAATTGAAGGAAATTTGGAACTAGTCAAACACTTATGCAACTTGACAAGACAAAACCAAACAGGAGTATTCACTTAAATATCCTTTATTATACCGTCCAATTGATGAATAATATGAGCTTGCTTCGCCACGAATGGGGATACACTTTCGTTTTTAATAGTCATCACATATTAATTTTTGTTTAATCCAGAGAGAATTTTATATTCTTAGTGACAATCCTTCTTGCATAGACGAAGCCCCGATTGTTTTGGACGAGATTAAAATCATTCAAATAAAACTATAGATATTCGTCAAATAACTGTAATGTGACTTAAGTGATTGCTTCAGATGAATCTTCATTGCGTTAAATTTCGATGTGACTCCGCCGAGAAAAAATAGATTTAATAAGGAGAACGCGAGAATCGAATATTATTAAATAACCAACAGACTGACCAAGATAAGATTCACTTTGTTCGTGAACATTTCTCATAGCTTTCTACATATTTTGTTTCTTTTATCTGTAACCAAAAGATTTTTATTTTTTTATTTTTAGACTCTGTTTAGTAAAGAGCGTTCTTTCACAATTCAGTTTATTATTAATTTTCAACTTATTTTTGTAATGCAACTGTCAATTACAACTGCTCGCCTTCAACAACTGAATATATTTAAATAAGTATTTAAATGAATATATTTGAATAAGTTTTTAAATGAGTATTTAAACGAATATATTTAAATGAGTCTAATAAAATGAATATATTTAAAGGAGTCTATCAAATGAATATATTTAAATTAGTCTATTGAAATGAATATATTTAAATGAGTCTATTGAAATGATTATATTTAAATGAGTCTATTTAAATGAATATATTATTATGAGCCTATTTAAATTAATACATTTAAATGAGTCTATTGAAATTAATATATTTAACAGTGTCTATTGAACTGAATATGATTAAATGAGTCTATTTAAACACTAAATACAGCTGGCAGGACACACCACTATAGGTGCCAACAACACAGGCCACCACCGGGCCGTGGCTGAAAGTTTCAAGGGACACGGCTGAGATTTTCATGCGCTGTACAGAAAACTCGATTGCGGAACTTTACTCTTTTCGTGTTGACGTTAGTCAATCACTCAATTTTACATGACTGAATTATTTGTAAATGGAAAAAAATATTTATATGGAAATTGATGGGTGTACTTCACATTAGGCTTATGTATACTAATTATCATCAGTATGCATTAATGATGCATTTATGAATATTAATATATATACATATATATGTATGTATAGGTATGTATATATATATATATATATATATATATATATATATATATATATATATATATATATATATATAATTGTTTGTGTGTGTGTGGCACTTGACAAAATAATAAAGTTAGTTGAATTATGTGCATCTAATAACGTATTTTCATTCGGGGAATCATTCTACAAGCAAAAATTTGGGTGTAGTATGGGTAGTCCTTTAAGTCCTATTTTAGCCAATCTGTACATGGAACGAATTTACTTGAAACTACAGTAATACAAATGCAATAAAACCCAAAACATGCTGTGGATGAGATACGTGGATGACATACTAACATTTTGGGATAATAAGTGGGGTAATTTTAATGAATTCCTCTCAAAATTAAACGCATTAGTGCCCAGCATCAAATTTAAAGTTGAACGGGAAACAGACAACAAAATTCCTTTTCTTGATGTTTTAATAATCAGAGACACGACAGAATACAAATTTACCATATACAGAAAACCAACGTTCTCACTTTCATATATTCACTACTTTAGCTATCATGACAATACTATCAAGATAGGTCTAGCTAGCAACCTATTCTTAAGAGCCTTACGAATTTGTTCCCCAGATTTCCTGGAAAAAGAATTTGAACTAATTCGCAAGCAACCTTCATCTTTAAAGTATCCTGACATATAATTGAGAAAGCAATTCACGCAAACGTAATTTTCTACCGACCCCTAAAGACAAGACCAGAGACACACCCAACAATAAAATAAAAATTCCCCACCTGGAGACGATTAAGAGAGTAACTCACACCCTTGGGAAATCCAACCCTTTTGCATTTTTACCTACCCAAATACCTTAGCCAAATCCCTGATTAACGTCCAACAAAAGACATCGCCCAAAGACTCTGGGGTATATGAGATCCCATGCCAGGACTGTGACCAATCTTACATCGGATTTACAGGTAAATCACTTCCCCAGAGATTAATACAACACAAACGGTCAGTTAGGTATGGACAACAGAACTCGGCTATTTTCAACCATATAAATGAAACATAACCATAGAATAAACTGGAATATGTCACGTGTATTTATAGCAGCAACTGCCGGTACAAGAGTCAAATGATGGAATCGGCCTTAATAAAAGAGAAGCAGGTAATGAACATCTCAAAAGGGAATTGGACATCGGACATCGTCGACGCAGTGTTCATTCAACCAACGCTTAAGAAGATTAAAGGAAGATTACCAGCCGGGGGTGACCTAAAATTGGCTTACTTGTGGACGAATCTCTTGTATAAATACCACCTTTTCTGTAAACTTTTCTCATTCATATACCTGAAGAGAGAGACAGCAGTCTCTGAAATATAGTACTTTGCTCTCTACATTTTGGTGTTTTTATGGGCTCCTTTTATTAGATATATATATATAATATACTATATATATGATATATATGATATATATATATATATTATATATATATATGTCTATATATATATATACTATATATCTATATTATATATTATGATATATATGTATATTATATATACTATATATCTATATATCTATGTATATATATATATATAGTTTACACATATATATATGTAACGCTTAAAAGATCACAGTATATGCACGTGACTTCACTAAATAAGCAAATAACCACTGTAGTAAGTGATAGGGGTAGAAATCCATAGGGCTTTCGTATTTACTAAAACATTGTCAAGAAACAAATATATATACTATATATATATATATATATATATACTATATATATATATATTTACTTGTTTCTTGACAATGTCATAGTAAATACGAATGCGCTTGGATTTCTACCTTATCACTTAACTGTGGGTATTTGCTTATTTAATGAAGCCACGTGCATATACTGTGATCTTTTAAGCACACACACACACACACACACACACACATTTATATATATATATATATATATATATATATATATATATATATATATATATATATAAAGAGTACAAAGATTAGTGTTCCAGACGTACATGTTTGTGGAAAACAAAAGAAACTTATTGTTTGAAGTTTGAGGCAGTACCAGTAATCAAATCTAACGGTTATGCAGTGACTAATGTAAACAAAAGTTCTCTGGTCTGTGTTAAAGTTGCCATATGAGGAATACTGATGTTCGCAGAGCAACCACTTCGGGAGATCCCTTGCGAACGACCACAGGAACCGCGTGAATTGGACTGTTTACAAAATGGGATGCGTCGAAATATTTTTAAATATGTAGGGATTTGTTCATATCGTTACACATTCTGATACTTTCGGCTGCTGAATATACAATATACTAAAATGAGAAGTCACTGCCATGTATAGGTAAATGAGCTGTTTCCTAAATTACCCAAAGTAGGAAACCGTTGTTTTTGCTAACCTCACCAATATTAGTGAAGATACGTCACTGAATTTCGTTTAAGTTATATTTAGTAGCCAGACAGTATTATGTAGCATATAAGAATGCCTTACGTAATATATATATAAAAAAACACCACATTAGAATGAAAATTAAAAGTGAGGGAGGAATGAAAATATTTATTTATGATGAAGTCCGGGATGTCAGAGATTTTTTCTTCCTCGCAGGCGTCAAGTGGCGACATTTGGACAAACAAGTATAAGGACAGGGCATGAAAGGTAAGCTATTCATGAGTAGAGTTATTCTTTTATAGCTATAATGTGTGTGTGTGTGTTTGTAAATACACAACATCAAGTGTACTACGTCTTCCCTAACGGTTTTATTTGAAATCAGCAGCATTACCCTGTTTCGTCATTCATGCCGGCCCATCTCACAGATTACTGAATGAAAGACCCACGCGAAGCGTAGCATTCTTGTAATATACGCAGGACGTTAAAAATCTATCCTCGGCTCAGAGTCTGGAAGGAAGAGGCTGATGAATGAACCGTTGAAGGGCTCTCATTTGACGGGGCTATTACGTAATGTAGAATGCTCAGAAGGGCGTATTTTGTCATCCAAGTCCGGATACACGATACAGCTCCTATATTGCCGGCCTGATATTAGTGAAATGTAAAAGTATCCTCAGCGATGCTTTCTTTATTCGTTGTGATTGTGGGAGAGAGAGAGAGAGAGAGAGAGAGAGAGAGAGAGAGAGAGAGACTTTCAGTGTAACCCAACTATAATCTCACGGCGAGAATTACGATTCAACTTACATACGCATTCACACGTGAAGTCACAAAGACTTTACTCGGAAGAAACAAATATGATAATCAGTGCTATCGATATCATGAAGGCCCAACTTCTGCTGTACTCTTCATGTCGTTTTTCGAGACGGAGAAAAGCAATCAGCGAAATGAGTTCCCATCGCAACGGCACATCTGATAATCCGTTAAAAGCAATGAACGCATATACACTGGTAAGAACAAAGCCATTCCAAGTGATAGGTAACGTTCAAGGAAATTTCTGTCTCGATAATGTACCACCTTTTCGTACCAAATTCGACCAAAGCTCTTTTTGTTACCTTTCTCTGGCGTTTTCTTATGGAAATAGAGCAGCTATACTTTAATGAGGACCACTTTCTGGTAACAATTGCTTGCATTACAAAAGTTTCGTCTTCGGCTCTGATAAAGTGATTGATTGGAAGTTGGTTTTCCATCTGCTCTGTTGTCACATGCACGTACTACGTAGGTATGACAATAGGGGGAGCAATGGCAGGCATCAAAATCAATTGAATTTCACTATTTAGGAGGAAGCAAAATCACACTCATGTAGACTTTGAAAACAAATAGCAGAAATGTTTTCACGTGAGATGAAAACCATTTCGCTTTAACAGTCTTTAGAATGTAGAGTAGGACTGCGTTCAAGCAGACAATATCAGAAGACGTTGATTTAAATAGAAACAAGGTAGTACTTAGTGTTTCCAGTTGTATAGTACAACGCTCGTCCAGTTTCTGCCAGTGATAGTGCTTGCATTGCTTCCAGCATCACTAACACTGTCACAAATACTGCTTTTAGTACTTTCACAAATAGTAAAATAAAGGATTTCATATTTTGTTTTTATTAAGTGACTCGGACGGCGTCTTCCCGAACAGTAACCCTTCCCAGAAAAAGCGGGACGTCATATCTTAAAAACTAATCATAGGCTCTTCTTGAAAATCTCATTATGCTTCTCAGACCCAAATGAGGGAAAGTATAACCTAACGCAACCTAGGGCCATGGCCAAAATACGGGACTGGTGCAGTTCTAGTATACAAATCAGGAATTTGCAACCGCGAGTAATCTATTGCTCTTCCATTGCGGCTGCTCATAAGGAAACCCATTTTGCATTCTCATAAAAGCAAATAATCAGTCTTGAAATGTCATTTCTTGCAAATGGCAGTCCACTTGTCGTGCTAGACGGGACTCTTGTAATCAGAGCCCGTTCCATAGGGAAGTCTTGCTTTCTTGGAATGATAACATCTGCATCTGGAAAAAGCTAAGAGAGACTCATTTGACAAAGAGGCTAATTTGAAGCTTTTTCTTATGATTATATATATATATATATATATATATATATATATATATATATATATTATATACACACACACACACACACACACACACACACATAAATGAAGGTTTGAACATCTGGAGGTGGTAAATAGAAATAATGGTGATATAATGAATTTTATCTTTTGTAATGGGAGGAGCATTTTACTGTGAAACTTGAAAAAAAACATTTATAGTATTGATTCCAACACAAACATTAAAGTCTATTTGAAAAAAAAATATCAAAAGGGAAAATATTCCACCTAATAATTCCAAAGGAAAAGAAATTGTATTATCCATCATATTACGTCGTTATTGGGAAATAAAATATACCCAAAAGATTATTAGAGATGAACAAAATAACTGTTCTGTGAATAATGATATTAGCATTAATGAGGCAAAGCTGCTGCTTTTACCCTCTGTTCAATTTTGCCCGGAATGAAATGATAATGTGAAATTCTTTGTATTAATCCTACGCAACTTCTGCATTATTATTATCGAGATAAAAGGAAGAAGGAATTAGAAGTATTCTCAAATGAGATCTGAGATAAGAATTCAGCCTTTCTTGAGTATTAAGG
>NC_087201.1:12317430-12344468 GCF_015104395.2 Macrobrachium nipponense
TATCTATATATATATATATATATATATATATATATATATATATATTATAATAGTTTATATATATATATAATATTATATATATTATAGATATAAATATAAGATTTATTTATATATAAGTATATATATTATCTTATATATATTAATTTTAATCTATACATATAATTATATAAATTTATTATATATATATAATATATATATAATAATTAATATATATTAGATTAAATGCGTGTGTGTGCGTGTGAAATACTGAAAATAAAGACCCACAACAAATATGCAGATAAATGGAAGGCGAAAAGTAAGAAACAATAAAACGCCTTCGACATCATAAAAAAAAAGCTAAGGTATAAACTTGCATACTTGGAGTCCCCTCCTTCTATACGTAAAAGACAATCGGTCTCCATATTAGCGAGGAAATACTTGATCGGAATCTGCAAATAGGCGCTACATATGTTCTTATAACAAAACCGTCTAATTTTCGTCCTCGCAGAAATTGTGATCGTTTTATATTGTCTTTTACTGTTTCCGAATGTTCCGGCTCTGAAGGCCTTATAGTAGCTCTCTCGATTCTAAGAGGAAGTAGTATTACTCGTGGCTTCGTTTCATGATATGTATTCAGATAACGCCGGGCGTTCCAAATAGTTCGGCTACTTAATATATTCAGGTAACATTTGGTCTTTTAAGGTTCGTTTACTTATTTTTCAGAGGAGCAGCTATACTCTCTCCTACAACACTTCGTGTTTACTTATTTTCCGTCATGCTTCGTTTAAACGACGGCGTTAAAAATCTCATCCTACTGGTCTTCCTAAAACAGGATAGTGGATACCAACGGCACTATTACTATCGTTCGGTTTGTTTTATCATTTCTCCTTAGCCCTCTTTCATTTAATAAATTACGTGGGAGTGATTATCGCCGAGGAAGAGAAACAGATTGCGGCATTAAGACCTGATCCGATCTTGTCGGGTTAACCCCAAAGAACTGGGAAGGTTAAACCAACGCATTGGTTAAACCCTTGTTGACCCCTCCGCCCTCCCAAGGTTGACCCCTTCCAGGTAGCCGTGGGTCACAAGATGTTGTTTACCGTCTGCGAAGAATTCCTTTGTCCGCGCTCAGCAGATTACTTGCTACCTGTACACACAAACAGTCTCTCTCTCTTTCTCTCTCTCTCTTTCTCTCTCTCTCTAGCTTAGTACAATAGCAATGAGGATAGTAGTTTCATTAATACCGTATTTTATATCAAACCAGGGTCATATATAAGTACGAAATTCTAGCAATGGTCGAAGAAATGCGTAGGTATTTTGACAGAAATTTCTTTTAAATAGACGTAAATAAGAAAGGCCATAATAATAATAATAATAATAATAATAATAATAATAATAATAATAATAATAATAATAGTGGCAGTAGTAGTAGTAGTTCATTGAAAGCGTTTGTCTAACATCAAGCCTCCTAAATAGTACAGAATACTTGTTGAATTTTAGATCCAAGAATCAGGCTGGATAATTCTCTTGTCGATTATGGGATTTTCTTTGAAATCCTTTGCAGTTTATTGTTACTGATGTATATTAATCTAGTTGTCCGAGGTAATAGGTAGCATGGTCCATCTTTTAAAGCTGACCCACAAATGGCATTTATTTTACTGTATCTCCTTTCAAATTCTCTTTCTTCCATTTTACTCTCCACCCTTTCCTACCAACTGATTCATAGTGTAACTGCTTTGAGGTTTTCCTCTTATTATACCTTTCAAACCTTTTACTGTTAATTTCCGTTTCAGTGGTGACTAATCTCATAGGCCCCAGTGCTTGGCCTTTGGTCTAAATTCTATATTCAATTCAATTCACACATAGCGACCATTAGTGTTATTGCAATACGAGGAAACGAAGAAGTGATGTTTCAAGGTGACAGGTACTTGCAGCAACATCGCCAAGATCCTTCGGGTGAGTGTGCTCGAGATGCGATAGTCACGGTCAAAGTCCCTTACGACGCACCTGATTGGCTGTTGATAAGCCAATCACAGGGCTGGAAACTCTGTCTCTTGAAAGTTCACATAAGCAGGATGTATGTTCCATATCTCCTGAGGGATACGTCTTTAAAAAATCTTTCAGGAGAGGTGGAACATACATCCTACCTTTGTGAACTCTCTCGAGAGAATGAGAGCTTCCAGCACTGTGACTAGCTTATCAACAGCAAACCAGGAGCGCCATAAGGGACTGGAATAGACATCAGATGCACGTCTGATGTGAATCTACTATATTATTATTATTATTATTATTATTATTATTATTATTCCTACCACAGTCATCCTTTTCGACTGGGTGCTTATTCACTATTTCAAACTATTTGTACTGTTTCTAGTTGCACACTCATCTGGATGAGTCCTCGGGCTACTTCGATTTCTAGATTTTCCAGGTTCCTTTTCAGGGATCTTGGGATCGTGTCTGCTGTTTCTACGATTATTATGGGTACAATTTCCACTGGCATATCCCAAATCCTTCTTATTTCTAGTTTCAGTTCTTGATACTGATCAATTTTTTTCTCTTTCTTTCTCCTCTACTCTGGTGTCCCATGGTAATGCGATATCAGTTACTGGTACTTTCTTGATTTTATCAATCAGCGTCACGTCCGGTCTATTAGCACCTATCACGGTATCTGCTCTGATATTATTATTATTATTATTATTATTATTATTATTATTATTATTATTATTATTATTATTATTATTATAAGTCATCTGCGTATCTTTCAATTTCACCTCAGATCTTCAGATTGTGGATTGGCAAGGAAGGTCACGGGTTCTCCATTTACCTTAGTAATGCCCAAAAGGACCATTCTTATAACAACCATGGGGGCGCCCCTGATGCTGTGTTGATGTCTATTCTTTCACTCTTGATCCATATTTTTTTTTCCTCCTGTATCCTGTTTAAAGATTAGCTCAAAAAGAGATAACGTTTCAACCTGAACCTTTATAGATAAGCATCTGCAGCGAGCATCGACGGAGATCTTGAAGTGAAGGAGGTCATAGAACAGTAATGTCACTGGTATGACAAAGGAGGTTGAATTGCCGCCACTGATCACACAGCCATTTGGGAGTGAGTTTAGTTTATTCAGCTTCCCGCATCCGAGAATGTGTTGACATGATGCCGTGAGGCAATGCCAGATTCTTCAAGTGGGTTTGATGAGTTGAAGTCGTGTATTGATATATTAATCCATCTGATACAAAATTTTTTGTGAGGTGAAAAGTCAGTCTAGTGTACCTTTTAAATATAAATTCCGTAGGGAGGTAGTGCCATCAGTGCACCTCATGCGGTTCACTGTAGGCATTGCTTACTGTTCTTTGCAGCATGCCTTCGGCCCCTAGCTGCAACTCCATTCGTTCCTTTTACTGTACCTCTTTTCATATTGTCTTTCTTCAACTTACTTTCCACCCTCTCCTAACAATTGATTCATAGCGCTTCAACTGGTTAGAGGTTTTCCTCCTGTTACACCTTTCAAACGTTTTACTGTCAATTTCCCTTTCAGCACTAATGACCTTAAACGTAGGTCCCAGTGCTTGGCCCTTGGCCTAAACTCTTTATTCAAATCAATTTTAGATATAAAAATACATATTAATGCAGATAGGCAGCATAGCTTCATGTGGTTTCTTATGGATGCCAAACAAACATAAATGAATGTAGGTAAATATTTATATTTATATTCAAACGCAGATTATTTAAAACACACGATAGCCTCAGGAACATAAGCAAAGATGCATTGAAACTCTTTGACTCGAATTATCTTTTTTTATATATACTTTCATAGTCCAGGCTATTTGTAAGTTACACTGAAGTCTTGGTCTTTGCCACGTAAATATTTGTTGTTACTGTTTACAAAAATAAAGATCAAACTCCGTGAACATAGGAGTATGTACAAGCTAACACATACATACATGCATACATACATACATACATATATATATATATATATATATATATATATATATATATATATATATATATATATATATATATATATATATATATATATATATATATATATACACACACACACACACACACACAGACAAGTCAGATTAATTGTATGACGCTCTGCAATAGTGTAATTATATTAAGCTTTCTGTGCGAAAAAAAAAATTGAACTCATGTATTTTAAGCAAAGCAACGGAAGTTGCAACAGAAGGAAGCAGTTATGAAACCTTGGCCAATCCGGAAAGCCGTAATTATAGGTGTGATGAAAGACGGGCACGAAGTTTTTACAGAATTTTTCGAGAATCCTCTAAGCGTTTAATTTTGGATTTGGAAACCGAATTCGCGAGTGTGTCTCCGGCAGAGGTAAAATCATTTTCCGCTTTGCGAAATGAATAGAACACCATGCCTAATCCAATTATTGTTGGGTACAAATGCAGCCAGTAGACTGAATTTTGAGTGCATGTAATCGTTAACACCTTATATCGCACTTCAAGGTAATTTCATATTTACATATATACATTTTACATATGTATGTACCTATATAATTTCATAATTTATTTGTATATTCATGTTTTATTTGCTTATATATCTATATAATTTCATATTTACTTTTATATTCACGCTTTATATGTGCGAATTTAAAATGACTTTGATGAGTGGTACAAAGTACAGTTACTGATTTCTTTGATTAGATGCAAAGTTGTAGTGAAATTAAGCCAGCCTTGTGCTGGCACGGGCTCTTGCTTGGAGATGCAAAGCATAAGAAGTGCACAAAGTCGGAACAACAATTATTGATGAAATTGTCAGAGAATCGTAGCTTATCCTGCGTCTTCTATACAATAAAGAATGTTAAAAAGAGAGACGTGAAAATATTATTTGGGTACCATCATACCACCAACATTTTCTTTATCTTTTGATACCCTGCCTCGTCTTCTCTAAAACCATCATGATGTGAAGACGATCATCTTCCAATAAAAACTTGGGCTGTGATATCGACACACTATACTATTTCGTTCAAACGTCACTAGATGGCTCTAAGAGTCTCCTTCCTTTATTGATGTTAGGGAGATTGGGGGAGATTCAATTAAATCCTATTCCGCGTTATTGGCTGTCCCGATCATACAGCTCGAGCGCCTGACGTCTTTGTGTGTGTGAGCGTCTGCGTGAAATTGTATATATATATATATATATATATATATATATATATATATATATATATATATATTATACTTCTAGGGCACAATTTTTCACGGATACAACATTCATGAATAGAATGGCTTTCTCACTGTTAACCAGCTTTTTTGAAATTGCTTCATATTTTCTAATTATTTTCTTTACTTCATTGTTCAGGTTACTAATGGACACATAATGGGGTTCTTCCATTTACTCCAGTATTTTTACACGCGACAGCTGTTTCGTCAACCTTTACGTATTGACGTTTTCAAGCGTACTGATACAAATATGAGCCTACATGCGTTTTGTGACGTCATGAGGACGGAAAGGTAGTACAATTGCCAGATACCTAGTTTTAAGTATTTAAAAACAAAAGACTATAGTGAAACATAAAATAAGACAAATAAATAAATATGTTAAACAACAGAAATTGTATATAAAAAAATTGAAAGTAAGTTATTATATACACATTATACTATAAATATATAATTATTACATATATGTTTAATTCACTGAAAGTCAGTGTGCGCTCCTGTCCGCGTGTGGGGGTTTTTGTTCCACGCGGTTGAGGTCTGCCTCCTACACGAGGGCAAGGAACGGTCTGCCTCACGTTGGATGTTAAGGCTGGACGTTGCATTGCGATGCTGACTGCTTCTGATATCAATAAACGATTGTAGTTGCCTTCCATGTGTATTATTTTGGTGTTTGTGAGAAGTTCTTGTAATGATGGTTTTTTATTGTGGTTATCCACAAAGTGCTGATGAATGGCTCCTTGGTTTCTGTGGGCCTGCATGCGACGTTTGAGTGTGGTGGTTGTGTGTCCGATATAGCATTTTTGGGGGGACTGACATTGCTCGTCAGCACAGACAAAGACTTGGTATACTATATCAGATTTAACCTCTTTCTCCGTCGATGGGGCCGTACTATTTTTCATTACCAAAGAGGCCGTAAGGTTTGGTTTGCAGTAAATCCTTGCTGTTATTTTGTTATATGGCGCTAGGGGGGTGGTTCCTCTTCGCAGTATACCAAGGATGGCTTTCCTTTCATCTTCGTGGTGTTTGTTGTATGGTATCTGATGGTATCACTATTTCTTTGTCTTTGTCTTGTGTGTTGTTCCTCGGGGTCGGATTATGGAAAGTCCACCTCTAATCTCTTTTTGACAACTTGCTGGATCATGTCATCTGGATATCCGTTATTTGTGAGCAGCTGTTGAACTCTGTTAATTTCTTCGTTAGTCGCTTTCCACGTGGAACAGTGTGTTATGGCGCGTTTTATGTATGCATTTACCACAGATCGTTTATATGCATCAGGGGCATTCTCCTCTAGCATTTAAAGCATCTTCCAGCGTCTGTCTTTTTAGTGATACGGTGGTATGTATTTGTTGTTCTTTTGGGTCACAAGTACGTCCAAGAAAGGGAGCATCTTCTCATCACTTCTTTCTACCGTAAAATTTAATGTAGAATTTGCTTGGAGTTTATTTACTAATTCTTCTATATCATTGTCGCCCTTTGTTGTGATAAAGATATCATCAATATATCTCCCATAGATTCTGGGTTTTGGGTGTTCTCCAATGTGACCTTCTGTGTGTGCCATGTATGCGTTTGCGAAAATAACCCCCGAGGGGGGAACCCATTGCCACGCCGTCCTTTTGTCGATATATTTCGCCCCTATGTGAGAGGAATGGGGCTTTCCTTTGTACATGCTTCCAGCATCTCTTTTAAGATTTTTCGGGGATCGGTAATGGTGGTTGCTCAGAGCGGTATATCTTGTCCATGATGATTTGTATTGTTTCATCCACTGGTACGTTAGTAAATAAACTTTCAACGTCCAGGGATGCTATGTCTTCGTCGGGTGCGGTGTCTTGCAGTAGGTCGATGAATTCGTCGATGATTTTAGCGAGAACGTTGAGGGAATGTACGGCGTTATAATTTCGTTCAATTTCTTAGCCACTTTATACATTGGGGGATGTCATTTGGGATATAATGGGCCGTATGCGGGTTTCCCTGTTTGTGAATCTTGACTGTGCCGTAGCAGTATCCGGGTGCAAAGTCTCCGATGATTTTTGGAAAGCTTACTGTTCTCTGCTCTTTGTTCGCTTTTTCTGTTAGTCTCATCATTTTTCTTTTTGAGGTCATTTGTTGGGTCTTTTTTAAGTGCTGAAACACTTATTATTATCACTTAGTATATTATCCATTTTGGTGTCGTATTCATCTCTATTCATTATGACGTACACTGCAGTTTTATCTCCTTTGCGTATTATTATGGTTTCGTTTTCTCTCAGTTCTTTTGCTGCTTTTTTTAACTGTGGACTGACTATGCGACTAAAGTAGTTACCACGTGTTCTATTGGTCCTCACCCAGTAATCAGCGATGCACTCTTGTTTAAGTTCGATTTTGCGTTCTTCTTTCAGTCGCAGTAGTTTATCGATTAATACTTCTGTATTAATCCTCTTGGATTCAGGGTGTGGTTTTCGTATGTAATGGCAGTTCAGGCCTAGATTAGTAACTGCTTTTGGTGTTCACTCAACTCTATTCCTGATAGGTTAATATACCCGGCTTTTTTCTCTTCGTTTCTCACTGGTCCACCGTTTAATATCAGAAGCGTTTTTGCTATGCTTGCATTGACTATTTTCGAATGCTTTTTCTATTTCTTTTTCCACTTGTTGTTGCACAGCACATTGGGTCTCTGTGGTAGTAGTATTACAGAATTCACTCCACTTTGTTGCTCTTTCTTCTTGCAGTTTGGTGATCTTTTCTGCTGATTCTTCCATTCGTCGTCGGAGGCATTTTTCCACCTCGTTCCAACTCGACCGTGCCCGGCCATTATATTTAATACTTCTAGGGCACAATTTTTTCACGGATACAACATTCATTGAATAGAATGGCTTTCTCACTGTTAACCAGCTTTTTTTGAAATTGCTTCATATTTCTAATTATTTTCTTTACTTCATTGTTCAGGTTACTAATGGACACATAATGGGGTTCTTCCATTACTCCAGTATTTTTACACGCGACAGCTGTTTCGTCAACCTTTACGTGGTAACTACTTTAGTCGCATAGTCAGTCCACAGTTAAAAAAAGCAGCAAAAGAACTGAGAGAAAACGAAACCATAATAATACGCAAAGGAGATAAAACTGCAGTGTACGTCATAATGAATAGAGATGAATACGACACCAAAATGGATAATATACTAAGTGATAATAATAAGTTTCAGCCACTTAAAAAAGAAAAAGACCCACAAATGACCTCAAAAAGAAAATGATGAGACTAACAGAAAAAAGCGAACAAAGAGCAGAGAACAGTAAGCTTTCCGAAAAATCATCGGAGACTTTGCACCCGGATACTGCTACGGCACAGTCAGATTCACAAAACAGGGAAACCCGCTACGGCCCATTATATCCCAAATGACATCCCCCATGTATAAAGTGGCTAAGAAATTGAACGAAATTATAACGCCGTACATTCCCTCAACGTTCTCGCTAAAATCATCGACGGAATTCATCGACCTACTGCAAGACACCGCACCCGACGAAGACATAGCATCCCTGGACGTTGAAAGTTTATTACTAAACGTACCAGTGGATGAAACAATACAATCATCATGGACAAGATATACCGCTCGAGCAACCACCATTACCGATCCCGAAAAAATCTTAAAGAGATGCTGGAAGCATGTACAAAGGAAGCCCCATCCTCTCACCATAGGGGTGGCGAAATATATCGACAAAAGGACGGCGTGGCAATGGGTTCCCCCTCGGGGTTCTTTCGGCAAACGCATACATGGCACACACAGAAGAGGTCACATTTGAAGAACACCCAAAAAACCCAGAATCTATGGGAGATATATTGATGATATCTTTATCACAACAAAGGGCGACAATGATATAGAAGAATTAGTAAATAAACTCCAAGCAAATTCTACATTAAATTTTTACGGTAGAAAGAAGTGATGAGAAGATGCTCCCTTTCTTGGACGTACTTGTGACCCAAAAGAACAACAAATACAATACCACCGTATACACTAAAAAGACAGACGCTGGAAGATGCTTAAATGCTAGAGGAGAATGCCCTGATGCATATAAACGATCTGTGGTAAATGCATACATAAAACGCGCCATAACACACTGTTCCACGTGGAAAGCGACTAACAAGAAATTAACAGAGTTCAACAGTGCTCACAAATAACGGATATCCAGATGACATGATCCCAGCAAGTTGTCAAAAAGAGATTAGAGGCTTTCCATAATCCGACCCGAGGAACAACACACAAGACAAAGACAAAGAAATAGTGATATACCATCAGATACCATACAACAAACACCACGAAGATGAAGGAAAGCCATCCTTGGTATACTGCGAAGAGGAACCACCCCCTAGCGCCATATAACAAAATAACAGCAAGGATTTACTGCAAACCAAACCTTACGGCCTCTTTGGTAATGAAAAAATAGTACGGCCCCATCGACGGAGAAAGAGGTTAAATCTGATATAGTATACAAGTTTGTCTGTGCTGACGAGCAATGTCAGTCCCCCCAAAAATGCTATATCGGACACACAACCACCACACTCAAACGTCGCATGCAGGCCCACAGAACCAAGGAGCCATTCATCAGCACTTTGTGGATACCCACAATAAAAAACCATCATTACAAGAACTTCTCACACACCAAAATAATACACATGGAAGGCAACTACAATCGTTTATTGATATCAGAAGCAGTCAGCATCGCAATGCAACGTCCCAGCCTTAACATCCAACGTGAGGCAGACCGTTCCTTGCCCTCGTGTAGGAGGCAGACCTTCAACCGCGTGGAACAAAAACACACACGCGGACAGGAGCGCACACTGACTTTCAGTGAATTAAACATATATGTAATTAATATATATTTATGTATAATGTGTATATAATAACTTACTTTCAATTTTTTTTATATACAATTTCTGTTGTTAACATATTTATTTATTTGTCTTATTTTATGTTTCACTATAGTCTTTTGTAAATACTTAAAACTAGGTATCTGGCAATTGTACTACTTTCCGTCCTCATGACGTCACAAAACGCATGTAGGCTCATATTTGTATCAGTACGCTTGAAAACGTCAATACGTAAAGGTGACGAAACACAGCTGTCGCGTGTAAAAATACTGGAGTAAATGGAAGAACCCCATTATGTGTCCATTAGTAACCTGAACAATGAAGTAAAGAAAATAATTAGAAAATATGAAGCAATTTCAAAAAAAGCTGGTTAACAGTGAGAAAGCCATTCTATTCAATGAAGTATATATATATATGATATATATATATATATATATATATATATATATATATATATATGTATACATATATATATATATATATATATATATATATATATATATATATATAATATATATATATATATATATATATATATATATATATATAATTGGGAGCCTCATATTGGAGGCAAAGTTAACACATCACGTAACGTTACCAGGGAAGTAGAAAATATAATAATAATAATAATAATAATAATAATAATAATAATAATAATAATAATAATAATAACCGTTACGAAGTAAATAGCGAATAGAATAAAGCAAAACGCAACAGCACAATGCTGTATTGAGTTGAATATAGAATTGACAGTAAGAGGTTTGAAAAGTGTAAGAGGAGGAAAACCTCTTAGTTACACTATGAATTAAGTGTTAGGAGAGTGTGGAGAGTAAGATGAAGAAAAAGAATATGAAAAGAGGTACAGTAAAAGGAACGAAAGTGGTTCCAGCCAGGGGCCGAGGGCGCGCCGCAGATAACCTTAAGTAATGCCTACAGTGTACTGCATGAGGTCCACTGACGGCACTACCCACGTACGGGGGTGTTTTGTTTGAGTGTCACTAGAATGACTAGATAGATGGATCTGCGACTCCTTCATTGGTCGATGTCTCAGGACGGAGAGGAAGTTAACTTCAGTTAACATCTAGCATGTTGGTTTGGTTTGTCATGGGAATTCCATTACATTCTTTTTACTTTTAAGAAAAAGAAAATTTACTCTCCATTATGTGCGTCACTCATTTCAGATTGGATAAGACTAAAGTAACAGGCAAATATTTTGATTTAATTTAGTAAAGAGCCTGAATAAGTTCAATATTTTCAAAGGTATTTATCTCATCTTTATGTGATAAGGTAAAAACAGATTTTTGAAAAAGTGTACCAGATGATAGACACATGAGACGAATAACTGTAAAAGTTATTCAAACGCAAAAGTAGAGTTCGAAAACTTGTTACGAGTCTTAAACAAAAACGCTAATGGATTCTCACATTCTAATCATATTTTCATGGAGTTTTTGTGGCTGCACTGCTTATTATCATTTGCTTTTCCTGGACTTGAATTAATACAATGAAACTCATGGAAAGTGAATGTTGCTAAGCTTTCTAAAAGGTTAACACACAAAATACATATCTTGATTTTCAGCAGCCCCGTTTATATGCGATCGTTGCAAATTAAATTTGCGATAGTGTTTCAAGGATTTTTATAATTCATTTAATTTTCGCCCAACATTTATGTTTATGCGCGTTTTATTCCGTCTTTAGAATAGCACACTGAAGTACAGGCATCCGAAAACGTCTTGCTTTTGAAATACTTTTCAAAATGCTTGAAATATGAAATCTTTCTCCTCAGGTGGCCTTTATAATGAATTGATGATGACCGGAACGTGAGCGGCTGAATCAGTGGTTAATTCTCAACCTTTTTATGCCCACGCCCCCTCTAAGAGTAAAATTCCCTCCCAGATTTAAAGAAAAATAAAAAAAAAAAGAGAGAGAGAGAGAAAGGGTTTCGAGTGATAGGGAGTAAGGTACCCTGGGCACTATAGGACAGTAACGTTATATGGCGATATTTTAACATTTTTTCATAAACGTCTGAATATTAGCTTTTCCCCTGGAAATTGTTGACGGCCCCTAGGTCCGCCTAACCCCCCCCCCCCCCCCCTTCCAACTTAAGAACTACTAAGCTAAATATCTCACCAACTTGCGTAAATAAATCTCACCCACTTGAGATAAATAAGGCGAATGGGACCAAAATATATAGACGGAGATAAAAGGCATTAAAATAGCTGTGGAATTATTTCACCACACTTGGCCTGGAGAGAGAGAGAGAGAGAGAGAGAGAGAGAGAGAGAGAGAGAGATTGCTTGGAGAATGATTCCCCCCTTCTGGTAACCAGGGATTATCCCATCAAGTTCCTCTCCTGCCTGGATTCGGTCGTTATCTGCATCCGTTGTTGAAAGCAGTGATATCTGATCAGATTTTGCTGTTGGATAAGAGAGAGAGAGAGAGAGAGAGAGAGAGAGAGAGAGAGAGAAGAGAGAGAGAGAGAGAGAGAATGGATTTACTTTAACATATTGATGCGCGCGCTTTCTGCATACTTTTTAAATATCGCGGTTTTTTTTTTTTTTTTTTTTTTTTAGAATTGCGTCTGTATTTGACCCTTTCTGGATTGTTGTATAACATATTGTGAGGTTAAAGGTATTTATATAATAATCTTAATCAATAATAATAAATATTTATGATGCATCACTAGTATTGAATATGAGCAAAGTTGTATTTTTCAATTGCGAGAAAACAAACTTTACAAAGCATAACATGCTTTGATCGCGCAACAAGAGAGAAATAAATTTGCTGAAATTGAAGGAACTCGTATATAACCAAGACGCCTGGCGTATCAAGTTGCTCGACAAAATGTATATATATTCAAGTACGAAAGGAAATTCTGCAATAGCGTCTCACGAAACGGAGTCTTTCATGTCAGGAGAGATGGAAGTTGTCATCAGGAAAAGGTAAACAGTTTTTCACAAAGTGGGGAAAACAAAAGAAGTGGGCAAGCGAGCGAAGGTGTTACATTACCTCTACTTCCAGAGCTTCCAGAATTTCATCCATATGCTTTTGCAGATTTTTCCTTTTTCCAGTTTGTATTATTTTTTTTTCACTCGGTTACGGAACCGGTTTTATTGTCTCTCATTCTTCTTTACTCTCCTTTATTCCCGTGTTTTACATACATGCAAGTATACACGTGTATATATATATATATATATATATATATGTATACACGTGTATAGATATATATATATATATATATATATATATATATATATATATATATATGTATGTATATATATATATATGTATGTATATAATATATATATATATATATATATATATATATATATATATGTATGTATGTATTGTATCGTATGTATGTATGTAGTATGTATGTATGTATGGTATATATATATTATATAGATTAATTATCATTTTATCAGTGAAATTTGAATTTTATATAAAGTAAGATAGGCAAACTAAGTTAAATAAGAGATCGGCATTAAAAAGCAAAGCTACTCAGTACAACGACACTTTCAAAATAAATAAACAAAACACTTTAAACACAAACCATACGTGAACAACTAAGAAAATTACACATACTAAAGACTAAAGAGAAAAACTTATGAATCCTAACAGGCAAAAATTTCTGCATATGATTTAATAAGGAGAAAAAAAATGTACCCATACTTTAAATTTAATTTTATCTTCAAGAACCCCTTAAAAATCAAAGTCTTTTCAAGTTCAAGGACACCCTACCGCAGTTGATGCGATCTTCAACGGTATATTTGTTCACTTGTCCCAAATGCAGTTTGGGAACCTATGTCGGTAATTCTAGTCGGCTGTTGAAGGTTCGCATCGATTGCATTCTGGGTGTCAGTCCCCGATCAGGATTAGCTTTCTCTAAGAAAGAATTTTCTGCAATACACAACCATGCAGTAAAATGTAAACAACATTCAGTACAATGATTTTAAAATCTTATCCGAAGCAATATAACCAGCCATTACCCATTCTCGAGTCCCTCTTCATTTAACAATTGTCACCAACCCTCAACAACCATTCAACTGCTGTACAACTGAACATTACTTAATAGACCATTCGCCCTTTCTACCTTCTCGCGTTTGTGTTTGCCTCTCTCTTTTTGTCAAAAATAAATAATAACTTATTCAGTCTTGTTTTTGCTTTGTGTCCGCATATATATATATATATATATATATATATATATATATATATATATATATATATATATATATATATATATATATAATTCATATATATATATAGATATATTAATTTTTTTTTCTCTTTCTCTCCTTTTGTAATCATATACAGAAATTTTTGCCTGTTAGGATTCAATATTTTTCTCCTGTCTTTAGTGATAATGTAATTGACTTAGTTGTTCACGAAGTGGTTTGTGTTTTTAAGTGTTTTATTTATTTTAAGAGTGTCATTGTATTTAGTAGCGTTGCTTTTTAATGTTGATCTCTTATTTAACTAGTTACCATCTTACTTTTATGTAAAATTCGAATTTCACAGTATAATGATAATTAATCTATATACTTTTTTAATAAGTATAATTCCACTGTGCCCTGAAGATGGGATTTGTATCCCGAAACGTAGCGTTGGATAAAAATAAATTTTCAACGAAAAATGCTGAAGTTTCTGCTGGACATACTCTTTTCATTAAAGATCCGACTTTCTAGAAGCGACAATGCCATTCATTATATATATTATATATATATATATATATATATATATATATATATATATGTGTGTGTGTGTGTTTGTTTGTGCTTTAGCGTGCTTTTTTGTTTGCTCATTATCATTTCTCATTATTTTTATAACAAGGTAAATCTGCTGCACTTATCTACTATTCACTTGAAAGTTAAGTCCTGCAAGGTCTTTATTTTAATGGCTATCCTAATTTTTTTCTTGCTGTGTAGAGGTACGAGGTCAAGGATAACAGCTTGGCTATATTGCTTGAGGTACTGGATTTGTTATGTCGAGACTTATAAAAGACTGAATAAGGCTTGCAATGATATTCTCTGATAAGTTTCCATATTTAGGAACTGCTTCTACAACGAAACAAAAAATAGCTGAAGCATATATATATAATATATATATATATATATATATATATATATATAGTATATATATATATATATATGGCAGAGAAAGCATATATATATATATATATATATATATATATATATATATATATATGACAGAGAGAGAGTGAGATTATGTATAAAATCACATATGGTACACATCTTTATGAACACATTAGTTCCTTAAAATGATAGCAAAATTACACTACCTACCATTATTAATCTCTTATTCAGGTCAGGTAAATATCTAATGATGGAAATTACTACCATTCCGAACTGTTCAGCCAATTCAGATAATTTCATTCGTGGTTCCATCATGGCTGGCTTCCGGTCATAATGTCTATCAAATACAGAGGCGTTAGATTGGTCAAATTCTTTCGAAAATTTGCCACGGGAAATCGACTTGCTTGCAGGACGTCAATGTCAGTAATAAACATTTAGAACTTTCTGACTGACTGGATGACATTTACATACTTGGAGACAGCAACGGTTGGTAATCAATATTGACAAAAAGAATTTTTTGTGATCAGATGAATAAGCAGAGCTCTCGAGATCTCGAGAAAATCGCCCTCATTATGAAGCACCCGAGAAGACACTCTTGCAGTGGCAGGGTGGGTTAAGGTTTCACTGTGCGTCCTAAATTTGTTGGTCCGATGGTTCGCGCCCGTGAGCCGGCAAATTTCTTATCGACTAAAATATTCCCTTTCGGTGAACATATTTGAAAATATATTAATTCCGCGGTAGAGCGTATTAGGTATTAAAGGATATTTGTAGCTCTATGTTTATACATCTATATATATATATATATATATATATATATATATATATATATATATATTAGATAGATATATTATATATATATATATATATATCTGCGTATTCATACGTTTATGCAAACAGACGTACTCGTAATCACTTATTACTTAGATGGGCGTTCATATATCAATAATAACATGAAGTGGCTTGATAGAAAAAAAGTCGTATTGAAACGAGTTAGACCTAGACCGAGAGACAGCCGGCGTCGAGACCCGAATCCACACAAATGAAATTCTTGGTGAAACCAGGCTTCCTGAAATATATTTTCCCTTCGAACTAAAAGGACGTCCGGGCTATTACTAGTGGGAATTCTATGATTAATCTTGGACCTGAACTAGAAAGGATTTTTCTGGAGCGCAAATATATATATATATATATATATATATATTATATATATATATTATATATATATATTATATATATATATATATATTATATATATATATATAATTATATATATATAAAGGTCTGTTCCAAAACTTAATTTTAATAACCTGAAGCTCGGTCTTAGAGTATTTCTCAGCTTCAGCAAATGTCTATATTTAATACATAGTGTTAATCAAGCACCCTTTGTGTTTTAATATTTATTAGCTTGCGTTTAGATCAGATTACCAATGTCCATGATGTACGTTTCCTAATATGGAAGGAACTTTCCTATTGAAGTTCAACATTCATGTATAAATGGTGACGTGTTTAGGCACGAATTTGTGTGATGGTTCAAGCAAGAGTTTCCACCAAGAGAGAGAGAGAGAGAGAGAGAGAGATGATGGAAGACGGGGATTGCGGGAATGGAGTGGAGAAAGAGGAAGCCTAATATGAATATATATATTCCGCGAGGAGAGGAAATGGTGGACTTGTTTATTGATGCCTCGCTACCAGAGATGGAGTGGATACAGGAAGGGAAAGGCTTCTTGTACAAGAATTGGAGAAAATGAAAATAAGAGATACTGAATAAAAAGATAATAAATAAAATCTTAATGTGAAGGTAGTCGCTAGAGAATAATGGTTTCAGCAAATGATTCACTATAATCTCGCTCATAAAAAATTTATGTTATTTTTTTTTTCTTATTTACGAAGAGGTTGAAAGGTCATTGACTAACAGTACTGGTTTTCACAAAATAATACGCATCTGTGTTGTGTAAAAAAGGACACAATAAAAAAACAAGTAGCACAAATCAAGTTTTCTGTATAGCGTGGTAGTAGTAGTAGTAATCGTCGGGCTATGCCTTTTAAACGGCTCCATCACCCGAGCTAAAGACAAGGTGTGAGGTGCGATCAGAACTCAGGTGAGGTAGGCACTTCGTGACCAACCAGTTAAGAGATACCAACTGAATTCCCACTTAGCCTAAAAGGCATGAAATGAGGGGGTCATGTGCTGAGAAGAAGAAGAAGAAAAAAAGATCACTCATCCACAAATCTCATTTTCTCTCGGTTCCGCGTCGCTTTTATGACTTTGGGCGCCAAAGCGTTCACACCCACAGCTCATTAAGCTTTTCACGGCTTTCCAAGTTTGTTTTCTAATTAAGTTCAAGTCGCGCGTTTGCTGCCTATATGTGGGGTATATAAACTGAAAGCCATCCATATATTCTCTCTCTCTCTCTCTCTCTCTCTCTCTCTCTCTCTCTCTCTCTCTCTATTTTACGTTTTGCAATAACTTAACACCTATATTTTTCTTAGTGGCTCGTGCAGGAAGTCTCTCTCTCTCTCTCTCTCTCTCTCTCTCTCTTTTATTACTTTACAAGTTTTTCCACCTCTCTCTCTCTCTCTCTTCTCTCTCTCTCTCTCTCTCTTATTACTTTACAAGTTTTTTCCCACCTCTCTCTCTCTCTCTCTCTCATTACTCTGCAAGTCGATTTTTCACACCATTTGAGGTATTCATCGTCAAAAGGCAAAAATGTTCGGCCGTTTCTCCATCACTTGTCAAGTCAGGAAAGCTTTCATTCGACCGTGAACGATCAGGTAATTACTCCCAAATGAGTTCCCTCCCTGGCGGCTCTGGTGTTTACAGAGAGCCTATAATAGTCACAAGGCCTGCTGGGTGTTCGTCCATTGGTTCGTCGGGGGCATCAGTTATTACATACTTCGAGAAAGTCATTATCCCGGTATTTGTCTCGGGGTGTTATTTATGGCGATGATCCGGAAATGACGGCGGTGAAAAGAGGCTGGGGAGAGCGAAAACAATTTTTTTGTTTTTGTTTATTATTTTCCGATAACAAAATATCGCTATAGACTACTCGACGTGGGCCGAATGATTTGCTTCCGTTTGCTCGATATCAATCTACCAGCTCCCTTCTCTCGAAACCTGTAACCTGACCATAACACTATAATTCTTGGTAATATGATATCTCTCTTCTAGCACTTATTTATACCCAACGCATAAGAGAAAGGTTCCGGGACGTACTTTCATATAAAAACCACATCCAAGGCACCTTGGACCAGTCTGGCTTTATGGCGTATTCAGAAACCGCTTAGCAATTGTTGGGGGCGCCAGGCAATTTATTAAAAAAAAATTTTTTTATTGTTTTTTAGCGGCTACGATCTCATTTTTCTGGATTTGTTTCCTTTTATCCCCTGTAACTTCTGTCATATGAGAACCGTATCTTTTGGAAGCTCAAATTTCAAGTCAATGTTCCCCGTAGGTTTCTTCCATATGGATAGGGGTTTATCCTCCGAATAATAATAATAATAATAATAATAATAATAATAATAATAATAATAATAATAATAATAATAATAATAATTTAATAAGAAGAAGAAGAAGAAGAAGAAGAAGAAGAAGAAGAAGAAGAAAAAGGATACGGGATATGCCAGTGGGAATTGTTCCCATAATCATAGAAACATTAGGAGGCACGATCCCAACATCCTTGAAAAGGAATCTGGAAAAACTAGAGACTGAAGTAGCTGCTGCAGGAGTCATGCAGAAGAATTTGCTCCTGGAAACAGCGCACATAGTAAGAAAAGTGATGGAATCTTAGGGAGGCAGGATGCAACCCAGAACCCCACACTATAAATACCACCCAGTCGAATTGGAGGACGGTGATAATAATAATAATAATAATAATAATAATAATAATAATAATAATAATAATAATAATAATAATACGATTCTTGGCACAAATTCCAAATAGGGCCTCTGGGCAATATATAGCATTGATTAAGTAAATACCCGTCAAAGAGCTGTGAAAAGACCGTTGTTTTTTATGTTTATGGCAAATCCAAAACGTTTTACATATCGGCCTCACTCTGATGTAACTGTTAATAGCGGTTTACATTGTGAACGAATGCAGAAAACCTTCAGCGTAAAGATTTGGTCAGCAAAAAATAAGAAAAGATGAAGAGAATACGAATAGAATCCTGGACAACCACTTTGACTTTACTCGCGACATCAACAATTAATAATTGATAGGGAACAATTTTTTTTTTTTTTATTAATACAATTTCTTAAACCGACAAGAACATTCATAGGCTTCCAAGAGAAAAACGAAATCTATGATGATAATCTTGTGAAGTAGGTTCCTTAAACAGTAGTAGTTTCACTGCCAAAAAAAAAAAAGGAAAAAATCCTCCAAAGTTTCCTCGGCGCAATCGAGTACATTCTATACAGTGTACAATTCTGTATATGACGCTGCCCATGAAACTTTCAGCCACGACAAGGTGGCTGCCTTTCGTATGGTTCCGGACGCAAGATGATAGTTAATTTTCACCTCAAATAAAATAAAACGTACAGAGGTTAGAGGGCTGCAATTTGGTATGTTTTATGCTTATAGGGTGGATAATCGACATACCAATTTACAGCCCTCTAGCCTCAATAGTTTTAAAGATCTGCGGACGTACAGAAAAATACATCTCAATAGTTTTCTTGACAGACAAATAAAAGGAGTAATCAGGTTACAGGTCACAGGTAAGAGATGGTTCTTTGACTTGAACGAACCAATATCTCAAAATAAATGACGTGTAAACCGAAAGCGGGAAAATTCTTATGAATCATCTTCGCACAATCAGATCCTCATAAGTTTTATGACTTTTGTTTCCTGTGACCTGTGCTTCTTGACAATACATACTTACAAGCACTCTAAGTACAATCATCTGAAAGTAATGGCAATAATAAAGTCGATTATCTTGGCTCCAGTCTTTTTGCAACCATCTATTTTTTAAGATGATTTCTCGTCTCGCGGGATAATAATGCTGCGTAATTAATTATTCAATCTATTTATTTTAACAAGACCCGGTGTTTCTCACTAGAGATACATGCACGTATATCGTATACATACATATATATATGTATATACATACATACATACATTATATATATATATATATATGTATATATATATATATGATATATATATTATATATTATATATATGTGTGTGTGTGTGTGTGTGGTGTGTGTGTAATATATATATATATATATATATATATATATATATATATATATATGTATATATATATATATATATTATATATATATATATATATATATTTATATATACACACACATACGTAGACCATTGCTCTAGTCAAGTTAACACCTTTCGAAACTTCGGGTGAATCCGAGACTCAGTTCGCTCAATCTGAGACCAGGACCCTAAGCACAGCCTCTATGACTGGTGGCCGGTAATAAAGTCAATGGGGAAAAAAGTCACAGCCAAAAAGTCGCTATCTTGTGCTGGGAGAGAAAGTCAGGTAATCAAACGGAAATATTCAAATCAGTCACAATTCATTTAAGTATCATAAACAAAGCAATAAAAAAAAAAAACATTTGAAATCGGTTATTAGCTGGTTATACATCAACGTTAATTAAAATCGCTGAATATAAATGTAATACCGAGATATTGTGCAAGCCGTTTTTAATCTGCACTTGTCACGTACACCCAATAAATGACTGACTTGAATATTTTTGTCTGATTACCTTGCCGTGCTTAAGATATATTGAACGAAACGTGATGTATATCTTATAAATAGTGTTGCCAATATGTGTAAGTCATGTATGGCCAGTTAATAAGTGATTTGAAATGGTTTCTATTCTATTACTTTATTTGTTATGGTACTTAAATCAATCTAGCTGGCCTAGAAATATATTTTTTTTATTACCTAACATTCTTTCCTAGGAAAATCATATGACCTTTTTCTGTGACTTTTTTTCCTCTGACTTTATTATTGTCCATTTCAAATAACATGATTTTTCCCAGTGATATTATTCCTGTGATTTTGTTCTGTGAATATTTTACCTAATGTTTTACCTGCGACTTGTTTTTACCTGGATATCTCTGTGTGTACCCCTTTTTTCACACGCCGTCCAAGAGCACGAGCCCGCCATGCTGGCATAAGACCACCACAGCCTGAAAGACGAAGACGTCCACCTTTAGGGTTCAATGCAAGAATATCCACTTGTGTTATTAAACGTCTATTGTTTAACGTCAAGATCTCGGTTTCTTCTTCGTTCACTTAATCTGAGAAAGGGCCATCCGGGTGAAGAAATGTATCAAATATCAAACAGATACGTTGACTGAGGTTGCAGAAATTACAGACAACCAGAAGGTCACTCAGAATGTAATATTCTATTTATTACCCCTATCTTAAAGTATTTTCTGCAATTTTATATAAGACAATGCGCAAAGCCTGGAAGAGAGTGACTGAAGTCTCACTATAACAATAATGTGCTCGAGTAGTTACTACAAGTAGTATTTCGCGTTTATGCGAAATATTGATGACTTTCACTTCATAAAAAATAAAAATAATAAAAATGCGCATTTTGTTGTTCTTGACGTCGCTGAACACAATTCAGAAACACAGAAAAGCAACACATGAGACTTTAGCATTTCGTGTAATGAATACCAGCAGCATTTAGACCATGCAAGTTTGATATCCTAAAAATGCCTATTGGAAGAGGTGCTACGCGTTGATATCACCTTTCATACAGAAGACAGAAGTGTGGAAAGGTTTGACCATCGTATTCTATCCGGAATATTCAGATCTCGTTTATTACCATTTGTGCATCCTTATAATTTGTATTCATGTACCTTTGGGCACTAGTGATTATGCTTAGGAACATTTGAAAAAAAGGCACCATCATTAGTATTGTATATCATACAGCATTCCAACCCACACCACAAAATACAATTTACATGACTTAACACACTATAACTGATTCACTTAAGGTAGATTCTTGAATGAGCCCTATTCTCACGAGACGTTAGTTTGGCGGCCGCTGATTGGCTGGGAGCTGCCTACCTCCCGGTACCAGCCAATCAGCTGCCGCCAAACAAACGTCTCGTGAGAATATGGCTCATCCAAGAATCTACATTAAGTGAACCAGCTATAGTGAACATCCTCAATATGAAGGTTAGTAATGGTGATAACTGTAACTAGTATAAGAATTTTGGATGCTATTTCAAATCGCTTGAGGATTCAGTTATGAGTTACACACACAGACACACACACACACAGACACACGCGCACACACACACACACACACACACACACACACACATATATATATATATATATTATATATATATATATATATATATACACACACACACACTCTTCCCCTTTATTGTCTACCATTTGTCTAACCCTGAATAGTTACTATATTGCAAAATACTAGCATTTCCATTTAAATCTGACAACTCTTTGTTGCAATAGAAGGAAGGAGAACATTATAGTTTTTTTTAATTCTGTTGATTGAATTTCTTTCTTTACGTAATATGGCGATAAAACTTATCATAATTATATAGTTTAAAGAGAACAGTGTCACAGTCTAGTTAAGAGCTCTGCGAATTCAGCAGGCAAGATACGTTTATTTTATGTATCTACTGCGTCTTCAGTCCTAGAGGGAAACCGTGACGTCACGAAGAAACTTCAGATTTTTAGCCTCCGATCATGACATTCTCTCTCTCTCTCTCTCTCTCTCTCTAGTGAATTATATGGGCAAGCAGCAGAGTATGGGCGTTCTTGAGTGTTTATCAACATGACGAGCAAACTACTTATGCAGGACAAGTCCTAATAAGTTGACCAAAATGAAACCGGGAAGTGAACAGTCTTTTGAAAATGTTACTGACCAGCTTTTTCATGAATGACCAATTATGAGTCAGAGAAAATAGTAGATGTACGGCCTGGAAAACTGGGATGCCTGGATCCAGAAGAAAGAACCAGTTGCTAAGCCGCCCGGTCAGAAGCTAACTGATTTCTCCCGAGTAAATGGGCGATATTTAGGCTCTCTGGTGTTATATGGAGTTGCCCGCGGGGGAGTGTTGGTCGTTTTTTTTTTTTTTTTTTTTGTGTGGGGGGGGGGGGGGTTGTTGTTGTTGCTGGGCTGGGGGTACTCTCCTCATGGACATAACGGAACAGTGGCAGAAGTAATAACCATAGAAGTAGAGACACAGAAAGGAAGATTCTCTCTCTCTCGCTCGAGACAGTCAGACAGACAGAGAGGAAAACTTGAATCAACCAAATTCAATGTCGACTATATTCCATTCAGGTACAGATATGGCTACTGTGAATGTTCAGTTATGCGGTATGAAGTAAAAGACAGAATCTAAAGAAATCAGTAACTAAAAGCACATTCAGCCATATGACCCACATATGGGCTCTCAAAGAAAAGTGTAATATAACCAGGAATCCAGATATATTTTATTTTGCAAGTACCGTGTTTCTTGAGAAACATCAATTAAGACAGGTGAGGTTAGGCACTGTAATTTAGTATTGTTCACCAATAAGAAAAAGATTAAAAACCTGAGACTTTCCAATTGTTAATTACATTTATCTTATGAAAGCTTTTAGCAATATGTCGTTAATTTAAGCTCCTCTTCAAATCCATTTTAAGCCTCTCTGAAGTGACAGTGTATTTGATTGGAAGGTTTCTATTTACCTTCTTTCATTAGTAAAAAATAGTCTACGACTTTCCTGTCTTTAGATGTGCTTTATGATGCAACACTTGTCATTTCACAGTGCAGAGAAATCCAATGGATTGGATGATATATCGCGGAGATTATTACCTTAAAAACGAAAGTGGCAATGATCAAGGTGCTAATAATAGTAATATTTAGTGAAGAATAGCCATTTTTTAGCTCCAGATAAACAGAAAAATTAAGACTATAGCGAAAGTTCTTTAAAAAAACATCCCGTACTGTCATGACAAACGTAAAACAACTCCTCGAGTTACGGCGTGATTGAAACACTGGAAATTGACTATCAGCTGTGGCCAAGCAATTGTTATCAAGGCGAACTCTAAGGGAAGAGAAAAGAAGAGAGCCTGATGACCGCAAACTTCTGACAATTGGACAACGGAGAAAGAATTCAGAGCGAATCTGTCCGAGTTAAGATTTGAAAGATGTATTTTCATTTTCAATTCGCTTACTCGGGGAGTAAGCCTACAAACTACTTTGTTGTTGTTGATGTCGTTCTTGCTGCTGTTGTTCTTGTTTAAGGGGTGGGTTACTAAGGCTCTGTAGAAAAGCCTAAAAAGGTCTGAAAAGGTGTTTGGCGTTGGGTTACAGATACAGGAATCTTAAGATAGAATATTCATTATTTGTTTATTAGAATGAAAATGTAAAAAAATGAATAATGTGCATGTTAAACAGTACAGAGCAATTATTTCTAATAAAATGTATATCATTCATTTTAATTTTCGTTGGTGAAACAACGCTCTATTTGACCATAGATTTTAGCATGTGCCTCTAGTAAGTTGGAGGTCGGATCACGCCCTGTTTTTCTTTATTTATTCTAATGCGGTCGGCAGTTGATTAGTATTTAATCTCTAACGAAACGATACATGAAGACATAACTATCGGGACTCAGGATAACTACGAACGAAATGGAGTTTAAATTCAATGGATGGAAAATATTATTTATAATGAGAAACTGTATGTGACTGAAATTGTAACTCTGATTTTTCCTTCATTCTCGGTGTTACAGGAACTTTTAATCAAAAGCTTATGAAAATGAAATTGACGTTCCAGAAAAGGCAGTCACTTGCGACCGACTCCAAGAAGCTTTTATCAGCCCCCCCCCCCCCCCCCAAAAAAAAAAAAAAAAGTTCTTGGAACAATAAATGGAAGACGCTTCCATAGGATTAGCAATGAAGGAAAAACCAAACAGTAAGTCAGTGGGTAATTTGACAATTATTGAAACGAATAAAAATAATACGAGTGGAAAAAAAATGAAGCTTTAAAGCTGACCAACAACAATGCGTGTAACCAATTGCATTTATTATGCAACGACTCGGTTTGATGCAGGCCGATTCATTCATTAATTATTTCCATGTCACTGGAAGCCTGATAAAACTAAACAATTCTGTCAATTGTTTTATATATCGGTAAATTATATGATGCTAATGAAATATATTTCCCTCACTTTTGTATGACGTTGACTTATTCCGTCCAACGCTTTTAAGAATGAATGATTAGTTGAAAAAAGTTGTAAACTATTCTCCGAGAGGGTTTTCCTTTGCTTCGTAAAGAATGTATGTTTTTCCTTTTATTCCTTAAAAGCAGTCTCCATTCGCAAGAGAAATACGTTATAAGCTGGAATGAAAATCCTTCCATTTTTATAAAATGCAGATGAAGTTTCTTTTTAGTCAAGAATGCACGATTCTTTTAATACTAGCAAATATTATGTTGCTGCAATACGAACTAGTCTGAGATGAAAACGCACTTTCATTTCTTACAGTAGAAAAGGATTTGATTTTGCCTGCAGAGCGAAACACTTCCTGCTGACGGAACTATTCATCCGCTTTACCCTTTACATGATACAGTATTGTTTTTTTTTTTTTTTTTTAAGGGGAGACGGCAATAAATAAACACTTTCTGCAGAGATGCCCTCGGCCTTTTTGTTGTGGGGGGTGGGGTTGGAGTAGATGGTATACATGATTACAGCCTTTGTTCTTGACATAAAATATTTGGAAAAAGAGAGAAATTGCGAGTGGAAGCAGAGAGCAATTTTTCCTTGAATTTTGGATTATTTTTTAAAAGCAAGGGGTGATCCGGCCTCCAGTTTACTCGGGCACGGGCTAGAATCTACGGTCAAATATCGTTTGTTTCACTAACGAAAATTCAAATAAATATGCTATATATATTTTATTAGAAATTATTGTTCTTTACTGTTTAACGTGCACATTATTAATTTTTTTACATTTTCATTCTAATAAATAAATCATATATATCCTATCCTAACACCTGCCACCCAACCTGAACAACAACAATAATAAAGTATATAGATTGTAGGCTTACTCCCCGAGTAAACGAAAATGTTTTGAAGTCAATTGTTAGCAGTCTTAGAAAGTAGTTCTTAGTAGAATTTTTATGAGTACAATGCTATAAACGGTTTTATTATTATTACTCCTAGAATAGCATTATAGACACTGTACACCCAGCTAACTACAATTGATGGTACAGTGATGATGATAATTATCACTGTTCTTACTGTTATTGATATAATGAAGGAATTAACAAACTACACAACAAGCAATTTCTGTTTGTGTGTACTGCTATAATAGATTCACATCAACCGTGCATCTGATGTCTAGGCCAGTCCCTTACGACGCTCCTGATTGGCTGAGCTGATAAGCCAATCACAGGGCTGGAAACCCTCAGTCTTTCTCGAGAGTCCACATAGGCAGGATGTGTGTTCCACCTCTCCTAAGGGGTACTTTTGAAAGCAGTATCCCTCAGGAGAGATGGAACATACATCCTGCCTGTGATTGGCTTATCAACAGCCAATCAGGAGCGTCGTAAGGAACTGGCTTAGATATCAGATGCATTCTTTATGTGAATCTACTTATAGGCGCGTGTATGAGTAAGAGAGAAAGAGAAATAGGAAAATGCAAGCGAATTATCTCTCTCTCTCTCTCTCTCTCTCTCTCTCTCTCTCTCTCTCTCTCCTTGACATCTCTCTTGACACAGTTACCGGTCTGCGGTCTGGAAGTTCCCCTGTAGGTCATTCCTTTTTTTCGTCGCATTTTTCCCGATTATATCTGGTTACCTGTAATGCAGTTTGACCTTCTTCAGGGCGATGCGTAATGTCTACTCGGACACAGAGGTCTGTGTTTAAGCGAGCGAGCAACTCTCTCAGTGAGGGATATTTTTTTTTTCTTTTCTTATCTTCAAAGAATTGAGTGGAATTT
>NC_087201.1:12344968-12379968 GCF_015104395.2 Macrobrachium nipponense
ACAGTTCTCATTCTTGGCGATCATCATAGAGCCTCATCTCATCAACTTCCCGCAAACTAGAGCCTTTCCTCTCTACTCCTCTCTCTATGTTTTTGTAGCCATCTCATTTTTTTTTTGGTCTTCCTACCGGTCTCCTTCCTTCCGGTGTCCATTCCCCAAAAACCTTATAGGATATCGCTCCTCCTCCATTCTTTTGGTGTGTCCAAACCATCTAAGCTGTCCCTCTCTCCACAAAATCTAGTATCCCCCTCCACTCCCAGTTCTCTTCTAATGTCTTCATTTCGTAGCCTATCTAGTCTTGTTACACCTTTATGAGTCTTAGGGCTTTCATTTCAGCTGCTTGAAGTTGGCTTCTAGTTCTTGATGTTAATGTCCATGATTCATGGTCATAAGTCAATATTGGTCTTAAAATAGAGAGGTATATTATGGTTTTCACTTTGCGAGGTATATTTTCTGTCTTTCATTAGTGGGTAGAGCAGATACAGATTGTTACTGAATTTCTGTATTCGGTAGTTATTTCCAGTTTTGAATCGTTTTGGTCACTAAACTCTACTCCTAAGTATTTGAAATTTCTACACTGTTTCAATGTCTGACCTTCTAATTCTACATCTACGTTACTTGGTGTTCGTGATAGGTGCATGATCTCTGTCTTATTCTTGTTGATCCGCATTCCATTAGCTGTTTAAGATCGCGTTCCAGTTGTTGACGTTTTCTTGGAGAGATTCTGCGCTGAGGGCTATCATTGCATGGTCATCTGCATACATAAGGTTGATGGTCATATCTGCAGCTTTCATCCCCACCTAGTTCCCTCATATTTATCTAAGAACAATATAAAAAGAAGTGGCGAAAGGACGCTGCCCTGTCTTACTCCTGATTTTATTTCAAACCAGTCTTCATTCTCTTGATTGTTTTTTACTCTGTATTTGATGTTTTGATAGGTATTATAAATTGCTCTTATAAGTTTCTCAGGGATTCCATAGTAAGGGTCTTTTAGGGCATCCCATATTTTCATTCTTGGTACTCTATCAAAAGCCTTTTCTAGATCTATAAAAGCAATATATCTATCCCTGTCCCATTTCCCAGCTCTTCTCAAATATCATCTTGAGGGAGAAAATCATATCAGTTGTCCCTCTTCCTGGTCGAAAACCGTTTTTTTGCCATTCACCCAGCTTTGGTTCAACATATCCTCTCAATCTAGTTTCAAGTATTCTTTCATGTACTTTAAAAGCATGTGACATTAGGGATATTCTCTATAATTGCTGCAATTTGTCTTGTCACCTTTCTTATAGATTGGGCATATTAGATCTCTTCTCCAGTCTTCAGGTGGCATTTGCCCATTCCAGAGTATGTCGATTAGCTCTAGTAGCCAGATGACTCCATCCTCCCCCATGTTTTTAGGAGCTCTGCAGGTATTTTTGTATCCACTCCAGGGGGGCCTTACCATTTCTCATCCTCTTGAGAGCATTTTTTAACTCCAGTGTTGTTATGTCAGTTCTGCATCCCCAACCACACATAAATTCTACTGCTCTTCAAGGTCATTGTTTCCGTTGTTTAGTAGTGTTTCAAAGTGATGTTTCCATCCTAATTCAATTTTTCTCGGGGTTCGGTTAAAATTGTCCCATCCATAGGGTCTTTGATTACATAAATGGGTGGTTGGCTTCCCATTTCTATAGTTTTTGGCAGTGCTATATATGGGTTTTCTGGTACCTTGGAGATCATTTCCCAGACCTTCTCCTATTCTTTCCCATGTTTCTCTTTTTGTTTGAGCTTTTATTCTTTCCGTTTCTCTCGACGCTTTTTATAGTTATTGTGATGTTCCAAATTCAAAGTTTTCATCCATTTTCTGAAGAGTTTCATTTTGTTTGCAACAGCGGCCTTTAGTGTGGGGGTCCACCAAGCAGTTAGTTTTTTCCTCCTACCTCGAACTCTTTTCTTTGCACTGTATTATTAGCAGCACCCACTACAGCCATTCTAAAGTGTTTCTCCATTTTTCATTGGGTCATTGCTCTCCTGTTGCATTTGTTTAGCTCTACTTATTTCGTTTTGATATCTAACTAAGCACTCCTCTTCTCTCATATTCTCTAAAATAAATCTTTCTCTCACTTGGCTTTTAATTGGTTTGGGTTTTGTCATCTTTAATTTAATTAAGAGAAGCCTGTGATCTGAATCGAATGACACAGAGGGGATGCTTTTTACATCTCTGACCATAGTAATGTATTTAAATTCACTTAATGAGTTGCAGACGGAAGCTACTCTGAATAAATTCGAATAATTTGGCCTTTTTTTATTGTCTTTTTCCTTCGAAGTAATACGCATTCGACATCACCAGTTCTCATTGTATCAGACTTTCTTTTCTCTCGTTCATCATAAGCTTTTCCTGGGTATATTTCATTGCAATCATTTTGCCTCCAATGATCAGGCATGTACGATACTTATGCGACCGTAATGATTAACATAAGAGGAATTTATATTAAAAACCTAGAAATATGCAGTAGAAATGAATAAGACAGACACAGGCGAGAACCCTTACGCTTCTCTGTCCTCGTATCTCGCCAAGAATCTTTATTGCCCGACTTCTCGTCTCGAGGTAAATTCCTGACTGAGCTTGGCTGCAATCGTAGGCAAATATTTGACACGACATTTGTCAGGGTCCGAGAGAAACACTTACTTCTCTTTGCTTCTGGGATGGAAACAGTTACGTCTCCATATGAAATAGTGTAGGTATTTCTTCTCAGAGTCTGTGAGACGTAAACTGTAATGAGGAGGTTTAAAAATCTATAGCAACATGATTAACGTAAACGATGCTAAACGATCATTCTGTAAGGAATATAATTAGCATCCTCATATGGTATCATCATAATCACGTCGAAATTATCTTCGGCATTTCATAAGCAAATGGCACAGGAAACTAAATCAACAGTACACCAAAATCTGCAGTTTTCCTTCTCCATCGAAAATATTTTACATTCATCATGACCACTTATTTATTTTTTCTGTGTGTTTTTCAAAAAGATCGACTGTCTCTTACATTTAGTTTACAATCATTCTCATTTTTCAAAGTTTACCGTTTTTGTCCATCGCTATGTTCTTTGCGTGACTTTAACTTGGTCTCTTACTCAGTGATGGAATGTGGCCTCTACATCACACCTGTTAAAGTATAGATTTCTTATCTATCCGTCTATCTACTTATCTCTCTCTAGATTATCTATATATATATATATATAGATATATATATATATATATATATATATATATATATATATATATATATATATATATATATATATATGTATGTATATATAATATATATATATATATATATATATAATATATATATATATATATATATAATATATAAAATCTCAAAAATCGTATAGAACTTATCTGGGTGTGTAGAAGCCTAATAGCTTGGGTCACAGTCCGGCCACTACAGATGAGAAAGTTTGGTAAACATTTTTTTTTATGAATTCAGAACACCGTTAACCTCAAATTTCAGGTTTAGTTTCAGTAAATGGTTTTGGAGTGAATAACTTTATACAAGTTGGAATTTCAACATTTTTCCTTCATTCTCTTCATAGATGTCAAAGTTGTTGAAATATAAAATAGAGAAGAATAAAAAAAAACTTTGGGAACAAGGATAATAAATAGTCATACTTAAATGCCAGAAGCAGATTGGGTCAAAATGATTCTGGAATATTATAAAAAAAAATAGGCTATTTACATTCCTGTTTTAATTGCACTCGAAAAGTGCAAATTTGTTATATCCTTTTTCTTATTGTTTATAATTACTCTTCTGTATATTGTATTTCCATAACTTTGACATCTATAAAGGAAAACTTTTCAATCTCTCTCTCTCTCTCTCTCTCTCTCTCTCTCTCTCTCTCCTTTAGCCATGTACCACAAACTTCTTTAGTTCATTTAGTAGAAAAACTATATTGTGTCATATGGAGTCTGTCTCTCTCTCTCTCTCTCTCTCTCTCTCTCTCTCTCTCTCTCTCTCTCTCTCTCTGAGTCTTCGGAGACTTTATCATCTGATCATGACCACGAAATACAGATACCGTCCCTGAGAGGATCATAATTGATAAATCCAATTACTGATAAACTGAAGATAAAGCCAGTTAATGATGAAGGTAAATCACTCGGGTGAAATTACATGGCAATGTGCACACTCGAAGAGGTCCTAGTTACATCCCTGTCATCACCGAAGTGACCGAATCCCTTAGTTTTTCTCAAATGACTCAATACCAGTTACCAGCAAAGACAATACACGAAAGATGGGAAGCTCAAGCCACAGCCGCATCGGCCGCATACAATTTAGTTCCTGGCATGAAATGAAGATGGCGGTAGCATTTCACCTGCCTACATCGTCTGTTTGTTTACTTTTCACAAAGCGGGCATTCAATTTCAATCATGAGTGGGCGTAGCCATCATCACCCGTGTGTGGTTTGCAATAGGACGAAATGATTTTCCCCATCTGATTTTTCATGCTTTTCCTCAGAATAAAGAAAGGTAATAAAATCATTACATCTGTTACAAAGTACATGATGACTTTTAGAGAAAATGAAGAAATAAAATAGACCAAAGCAAAATTGAATGTCGGTGCAGGTGTTATTCCTAAATAAATATTGGAAAATATTTATAATACGGTGGACGCCTCTAAGCGGAAAGAAAATATATTTACATGTGATTTTCGACTAGAAAAAAAACAAATATTTGCCATTTGAAACCCCAACAACCCCAACCTAACCTTCCTGGTAATGTACATCAGTAGCCTAATCATGTCAACAGTAAACCTAACCATATCAGCGGTACCATAACCATGCCAACAGTTACCTAACCATGTCAAACAGTAATTTGCAATGGAATGAAGCTATCTTGCAAAACATATCAAAATCAACTAGAAAACTATATTTTCTTGTCATTCTTGTCAATTGTATTTCAAATAAATACCTTAAAGTTATATTTGCATATCTTGAAAATCTCTAGAAATATGAAATAAACATACCCAACTTCCTATCACTGTCATACAATTCGTGAATATTGGGTCTCCATGCCTTTTCCAGATAGGCTTCTCACAGCAACTTTGATATACTGTATATATACTGTAGTTATGTTATATTCTCAGCAGCTTACCATTGGGTTGTAGTTATAAATGTTTACCTTAATTTTTCATTAATAAGCAACTATTTAGCGAACCAAAGTTGTTCCATAGGAAGGATGTACTTGTGGTAGCATTCATATGGGAGAGCATAAGTAGGTTAGTTAAGTTAGAGTGACTTACTTTAATTTCAAGTTCACTAACCTTTTAATCTATGATGAATTTTTCCATATGTATGGATAAAAGCATTCAAAATAAAAGAAAATTACATGCAAACCAGCATATCTGCTCCCACAAGATCCATTCTTACCGTTTCATCTAAGTTTCTGCATTATATGCTCATAATTGTTCAATTTTTTTTAATGAAATCTTGTAATTGGTACCAACACCACACATAGTATTCCAAAGTAAATTTTACCATTTGGCAGCAATGTACGCAGTAATACAGTAGTAATAAATTGGCAAAACAAGTTGTGAAAACCTATGATATTTGCTTGTACTGTACATGATGCAAAAAGAAAACATGGTTCAAGTCAATTAGAATAATTGTTTCAAATTTTTTTTAGGAATGTGCTGCTTCATGCAGAAATGGCATTTTACTAGAAAATACCAGGCAGAAGTGTTGTTTACATTACCTTCATAAAAGGGTGCCAATTGAATATGCATTTTTGAGAACTCCCACAATTGGGCTATGAGATTTTAATAAATTGTTATAAATAGGTTTGTTTCCTATTTGATTTGTGATTTCAATTTTTATTTGCTTTTTATGGAAATTAAGTTAAACCTAGATTTTTGCTTATACAGTATTCTGTAAATACAGCATTACATTTGTTATAAAAGGGTACCTTACTTTTATTTACTACTTTGTTGTTGTACTTTTTTTAGTTTTATTAACAAATATTGCTTAACTTTTGCCTACAGCATGCAAGTTAAGTCTGCTTTTTCATTTTGATTTCATATTATTGGTTTTGATCATCCCATGCTTTGTTTGCTATTTAAATTAATTCTGATATATGCATGTTTTGTTTGCATGACTTGTATGACTATTGCATGCAAATGAAGCATGTGCCATTTCTTTTACTTTGTTTTATGTTCTTTGCAAGAACATTTGTGTACAGTTGCTTTGGTATGTACAGTATACAATCATAAGCACCGCCCAAAAAAAGGAAAATAATTACTGTATACTATATTGTGAAATAATAAGATAATATGAGATAAGTTTGTTTCATTCTAACTGCCCTCTCAATTTTAGATAAAGATACTTAGCAATTTAATGTTACATTACTGAAGGATTTTATTAATGATTCAGAAATGCCTAATATATAAGTATAAGCTATGATAGAGCCCTATAATCATGTTAACAAGCAATATTAATCGATTTAGTATTCAATAATTTTATAAAGAGAAGTTTATTGGAGCATAAGAATAAATTTTAACATTTAAAAAAGCCGCGCTACGCCACAGCCGAGTTTTAGTTGAGGGCATAATCAATAGATGGCGCGCATCCTGACGGGTTGGATGACGTTTTTTTTTTAATGGTATAAATAGTCAGTTTCCCATCTTTCGTTTATTGTCTTTGGTTACCAGTTCTCGTGTTTTTGTTTTTGTCCTCATCATCTTCTTCCCTTATTAAAATGAATGGACTCGATGGATTCTCAGTAGAGGCTCTTTTTTATCATTTTCTATTTTAATGGTCAAATACTTTTATTTCAATTGATCGCCTGAGTGAACTGCCCGTAAAACAAATTGTTTTCTCTTAAAACACTAAAATAAAAAATTTTCTTCGGACTCTTCTTTGTCTCTTACTTCATAAACAAAGAAGTTGAGAGATCCCATATAAGTTCATGAAAGCAAAAGCGCAATTCTTACATAATTAGACAGTGTTAGGAACTTTTTAAAATCACATGTTTCTTTTTTCCCTTCGCATGAAATATTTAGAACATTAGTGAGGTAATGATTGGTCAAGACATAAATCATTTGACCATACACAAACTTTTTTTCTTGCACAAGGGACAAACAGAACAGGAAATTAAATCATCAACTGTACGGGATTATATATATATATATATATATATATATATATAGATTATATATATATATATATATATATATACTATATATATAGATATATATATATATATATATATATATGTATGTGTGTGTGTGTGTGTGTGTGTGTATATATATATATATATATATATAATATAGATATATATATATATATATATATGTGTGTGTGTGTGTGTGTGTGTGTGTGGTGTTTGTGTGTTGTATGACATATATATATATATATATATATATATATATATATATATATATAGTAATATGCATTAAGCATAACTGTCCTTTAATATCCAATTCGCTCATCCTCAGAATTAAAAAAATATCATTTAAGTTAACTGAAGGGGTGGAATTTTTTAGTTGATAATAATTTCGTCCTCTCGTGGATTCGAACCAGCTTTCAGAGAAAAAATCAGGACTTCAGTGACGTCTTTACCAAGTCAGCCACCAATACCTGAGTTCGACATTGATTTGTAAGGTCGGAATCAGTATCGACTTATACCTGACTTGTTGGCAGAGTCGGAAATACGTCACTGAAGTCCTGAATCGAATCCACGAGGGACGAAATTATCATGGATTAAAAAGTTCCCCTTCGGTTAACATATTTGAAAATATATTAATTCCGAGGTAGAGTGAATTGGCTATCAAAGGACATTTGTAGCTCAATGCATGTATATATGAACCATGGTGATGCGATAGAAATTCATATATATGTATGTATACATGTATGTATATATGCCGTTTGTTAGTCTGTTAGTGTATGTATATGTATGCGTGTGTGTATTATAATACAGCAAGATTTCATATGCATGGAAATAAAAAAATGTACTGCTTATAATGAGAAACATTGCAAACATGCATGGATTTGGATTAGTTAATTATCCATTCTTTGAGAAAATAAAACACAGATGCAGAGGCATAAATTGGATATGGAATATCGAAGTTGAATGATGGAAAGCGTGAACTGCTTAATGGAAGAAGCAAGAGAAATGTATTTTCATAAATCGAAGTTTATGGATCAGGTTTGTTGTCAGGTCAATGTTGAACGATAGGTGTTCAAAGACCTATCCAGCTGAAAGGCTAAATAATAGTTCAACTCTGGTGCAATGCGAATAAAGTCCGTTGAATGGGCTTACTATTTCATGGGTGGTTTCACTCTGGTGGGTTGAGGTCATGACATTTTCTATTCTTTAATGGCACTCATTTTGACAGAATACCGCTCACTTCCCTCCTTATTCTTATCTCCCTGATTTCTTCACAGTTTTGTAAGTCAGCTATACTAGGTACGTATTTCAGTTCTAAAGTCAGTAAGGCCATATTAGACATTTTGTGAGACATGAACGAAAGATTCCTTTCCTTCCTCTATGGTCGGTTCTAATGGAGGTTCCTCGGTTTTTAGTTCGACATGGTATTAGTCCATTAGCCATACGACCAATGAATAGAGAGAGAGAGAGAGAGAGAGAGAGAGAGAGAGAGAATCCTTACCCCATTTGCATGTAGAACAACTCCTCTCACCACTCCATCATTACCTTCACCCCCAACCCCCTTTTTTGTTATATGCAATGGCAATGCGAAGAGACACTAATTGATTATTTCGAGAAAGAGAGCAAGATCGACTACATCCTTTGGGGGGGGGCGCTGTTTCCTTAAAGAGAAAGATACAGCAATCAGGCTCATTTGCTGCTGCATCATTATCGTGTGTTTCCTTTCATGTTTCTTGCTCTTTCCTCTGAGCGGTTGCTGGGTCATCCGTCAATGACTCTGTCTCCTTTTGGGGGGGAGGGTTAGCGGGGGTGTTTGTCCTTGAAATTCTCAGGAGTGTTTTCTCTCTTTCGGTTTGTCATCGTAATATTTTCCCTAAGGCTAAGGTGATGCTTGAAAAATTTGAAACTGTACAGTTATACTACAGAGTTGCATCTGTGGCACTGGTCTCAGACCGGCCCGGTACACTTGTCATCATTACACCAAATTGGGGCAAAGCTTGAAACTTGGTACTCAACACTAAGATATAGGATGTTTTTGGGGGTAGGTGTTTCCTTTTTCGCCCCCAAAAAACAAATCTTTACTCCTGCAAATAAATGCAGACTTGGTATCCTAAGTGACCATCACTCAAGAAAAACTCAAGTAATTATTAAATAAACCACTTCTTGCGAAATCTTACTTTTCATATTAAATAGAACTTAGTTTTTGCTTGTTTTCGGTAAATTTAATTTGTGAGCTTGCAAAGCTTTTGGTAGTTATGAATATAATAGAAAAGCAGGATCATGTGCGAATAAAAATGAATGCCAAAGGTGAGTTGAAGATGATTAATTCTAGATAAATCTGATCAGTGAGAGCGTTTTTGGTACCGACGTTTGAGCTCTAGAGACATGAGAAATAAATTCCCCTTTTGAACGGGTACGAAAGATTGGTCATCTTCTAAAAATCAGTTATTCCAACCCCCCAAAATCCATACATAAATAAATAAATAAAACAAATCTTGGCACTGATCAATCCCTGAGTAACCTGGTAAAGTTTTCTCTTTTGAATTGCAGCTTTTCGAAGCAAAGACTACCGAATTTACATATGGAATGTTCTGCATCCTACTAAACCCCAAGTGACGTATCTAACAGGAAAGATTTAAATATATATCTAGTAGATTCCTTATCGACATTCCAAACATTCTTAGATCCACTTATAGATGCCAATGGTTACTTGCTTCTATGTTCACACGGATGGAAAGCAAAATGAATTCAGAGGTAACTAATATCTTTCGCAGGTATACGGTGCTCCATCTATGTTGTCGACAAACTAACAACCAATAAAATATAAATGTCTAAAACTTAGCAAAAACGATGATCAAAATAACTATGCTGAATGAACAAAAAATATAAAAAATTCTCTCAAATTCCACGTCAAAAGATAAACAGTTAAATAATGCAATAGAGTTTTTCCGTAGAGTGGTATAATCAATGCCACTGAAAATAAATCTGTGTCGGCCTGTATTATTGTGCTGCCAGAAGAATCACGATCACGGATAACTTAACCTTAAATCAAATCAAACCTACTGAGGCTAGAGGGCTGCAATTCGGTATATGTGATGATTGGAGGGTGGAAAGATCACCATACCAATTTGCAGCCCTCTAGCCCTCAGTAGGTTTTAAGATCTGGTGGCGGAGAGAAAAGTGCGGGCGGACAGACAAATAGCCATCTCAGTAGTTTTGTTTTACGAACAACTAAAAGCACGAAATATGTACTTATCATAGCACCACATACGCACTTATCATGCGTCGTAGTCTACGCTGCTTGCAAGCATAATTGAGAACTCCAATTTGCACCTCAAGGCTACGCTTGAGATGATAATAAACAAGAGATAATTGGAGCATTCGCTGCTCATTTAGCATATAAAGCATTCTACTTAAGAGGGAACAAATTGATCTGTAACAGCCTCACTCAGACGATTAGGCCTCAATCATCAACAAATTCTCTTCACACCTCTCTTCTAATGCTGTTATTTAATTTCTCCAAAAAATAACTGCTTTATTTGAACTCTGCTTTCAGCCTTCTCTAACATTTTAGTCCCTTTGACCTTAGACACCAGTTTGAAAAGCATTCGTTCTCTCTTCTCTCACTGCTGACATTCGCTCAGGAGAAGCCCCATTGTCTTGTGAGTAATTTCTCCTCTCTTCCATTCAAAGACACTCTTGTTGACGCTTTCATCACGAAGTACCAAGGAAACAAGGCCAGCCGTGAAAGCCAAATATGTAGTCGCCAGACAGATCCTGAGTGTCAACAAGCGACCCAAGTCTGAGTGAATATCCAAGAGATAAAAAAATAAAAAAATCAAATAAAATTGAATTTCAGAGATAAAATGCATCCCTTTATTTTTCCCTCTCGCTCCCGTGCTTGCTCAGGAGCACACACCCAACCCCCTCTCTATATATGCTTATTTTCTGCTCCTCCGCGACTTCAAATATTGACTCTGTGAAATCATCCGATAACATAAGGCTGCAGCCCGGAAATCGTTGACTGAAGATTTGGTCATTGAATTTTCCTGTCCTGTCTCATGCTTCGGTTCCCAGTGTTACCTGACTGAGCGTAAAGGGAAAAGGTGCTGCGCGGGAAAATGAAGGAAACGCAGAAATAGTACACAAGAAGCGACTGTGAAATTCGAAAGTGTTGATATGCCAGTCATCCTTTACACAGGCGCATAGCTTTGGTAGCAAGTTTGCGTCATTATATGCCGGGTAGTTAAAAATCTTGAATGGGAAAGAACGTGAATATCAACATTAAACGACATGTTTGTTGTTTTTCCGTCTTTCAACCATCCCTCTTAGCTTTTCTTTGTGTTTGTGTGCATGTGTCCTGTATGCTTAGGTGCGTCTTTCCTTCTCTTAATCATCACAATCTATCCCACAAAAATTTAGTTATATGAGCAGAAGCTTATGGTACTATGCCGTAACCTCCTCCAAGTAAATGAGGATACAATCCACAATAATGTAAAATCCTTTTGTAGCTTTATAAAATATATACATTTCTCCTCATTAGCAGTTATTTTTATTTAATCTTAGATAATTTTTTGTTTGTTATATTGATATTCACTAATGAAAATCTGCATTTTTTCTGGTACAAGTGCCCGTCGTAGGAAGAAAACACCATTCCCATACGAGCTAAACTTCTCACAGAATGTGATTTCATCGAAGTGAATTCGTTAACACAACAATAGCCAGATGAAGTAGAAAAACCAATTACTGGAGAACAACATGTCGTCATTTCCTAGGAGTGTTGATTTATCTATCGTGGCACCAACTTAGAACGGAGTAGATCTGTTGGAAAGCGCATTCTAGCGCCAAAGATAACAACAGCTTCTCTATTGACAGATGCATTTCATTTTATGGAGGACAAATAATTGCTCCCCAATGTGGTAAAGGACAAATATATAAAAAAAAAAATTTTTATGATGGCTTTAAATTTGAGATAACTGAAAAGAACCTAATAACATTAGATACCGTTAGCAGTGAAGGGCTAAACGAAGGAGTTATGGAATGTATAGGTAGCCTACATAAAATAAATGGACATAAATTAAAACGTGCTACGGTCAAATAGAGCGTTGTTTCACCAACTAAAATTATAATGAGTACACTATATTCTATTTGAAATAATTTTTCTGTACTGTTTAACATGCACATTAGTCATTTTTTACATTTTCATTCTAATATATTAAACCATACTGATTTATAGAGTAATAAACCATAGTTCCATGAAAATCATCCAAGAGGGCGCTTCTGCATCCCCTTCAATAAACAAAAAGAGAGAGAGAGAGAGAGGTAGAGAGAGAGAGCGAGAGAGAGAGAGTAAAAACTTCATTTTCCATTGCAGTAAATTACCCAGAGAACATATGAATTTGATTAGATGAGTTGTTAGCTTTTCCCACAAAAGAAAACCATATTGGATTATCTTTTTCTAACCTATAACTTTTTCTCTTCTATATAGAAGCAACGATGAAAAAAAATCGTAAGGCAGTAAACTAATTAACACTAACAATAACTAGGTAATTTTCAGTACTTAACTAAAGAACGGGTTTTAATTGAAATGTGAGGGTGCTCTGAGCACAGCCCAATCACTATTTTCTCTCAGGTGGGTTTTTACTTGAATGTGGAAGAACTCCACCTCCATTCTAGTTATCATTCCTTTAACTGCAAGTACTATTGTGATGCTCATGACAGACTTAAAAGCCTTCGGTATATATATATATATATATATATATATATATATATATATATATATATATATATATATATGTGTGTGTGTGTGTGTGTGTGTGTGTGTGTGTGTGTGTGCGTGCGTGTGTGTGGTGTGCGTGGTGTGTAAATATATATATATATATATATATATATATATATATATATATATATATATATATATATATATATATATATATATATATACTATATATATATATATATATATATATATATATATATATATATATATCGCAGTTCATCTTTTATACAGGAGATGAAACTGAAAAATTTCAGGTTTGTGAAGAACACAGCCACTGATTACCTACCACTTGAGATTTTTCTTCCCTTATACCTAAGGCCTCTTATGCACAATACTTTGCCAAATATGGTTGCGATGCATGGCACCGAAGCTGTGCTCGGAGATTGCTCGTGTAGACAGAAACGCCGAACCACCTACCTACCTACACTTTCTGGGCAGCTACGAGTGAGCTGAATATTTGCCTGATCCGGAGCGCTTGCCAAAACCATACTTGCCCATGTATTGGGTGTATTGGGTATAAGAGCCCTAAGACTCTTGCATCTCCGTTTGGAACGCTTCATTGGCTATCGCTGTTACTGCAATTTGTGAATTTTGTTTTGATTGGCAAGGGACTTTTACATCGACTCATACTCAAATATTCATTTCTTTTTACAACGTTTTTTATATATTTATTTATTTATCTATTTGATTATTTATTTATTTACTTTATTATTTTCTTAGGTGAGACTCGTAAAGTTTCATCTCATTTGATTTACTTATTTGGAGAATGCATATTTTCAAAACAGCATAAAGAAAACAAGCGCTTCGGCAACTAACTTAGTCAAGATAACCATTTCATTGTCAAAGAAGGAAATAAGATTTATTTTTAGGCCTCATACGGTCTTTGCAAATGCCAGACTTGAGTGAAAAAAAAAGCAAAGACTATTATTGCATTGTAGCGGCTTTAATGTTTGCCGAGGCATTGCTTGAATCGTGCATCATTCCAGAGTGAAAGAAATGATGTCCAGTCGTGACTTCTGATTCAACCAATCAACCATTCTGTGACGTTGACAATATTTTCTTCGTACCGAATACAAATCATTAAACTTAAAACAGACCTACTTACAGTCTGCTCACAGGTGATTGACAAGTTGAAGAGACAGTAAGTTACATTGTCCAATGACGCACAAGAAAAAAAAAAATCATAAAATAAAGGCTGGCATTCCACTTCCCTCATTCGCTTCAAATCCTTCACCCAACAACCAACTCCAACTCCCCCCCGCCCCCGCCCCCCTCCCAGGCTAGACCATCTGAGTGCCTGGTTATGGCTTGAAAGGTTATTTTAATCAGTCGCCTCGCTGACAAACGAAGCTTTAAAATGCATAGTATATTTATTTATAGAACATTTTCTACTAAGAAGTACTTACTTTCTTTCATTTCACGAAATAGTTGTATAAATTCTTCTTGCACCGTATATATATATATATATATATATATATATATATATATATATATATATATATATATATATATATATATATATATATATATGGGTGTGTATGTGTTTGTGAGTGTCACACACACATTGTTTTTCACCATTGTTCATCTTTTTGCCAGACAACAGACTTTTACGCCAAATTTACCCCCTCCTGTGTTTAAAAAAATTAAAAAAATGGCACCCTCTCTTTGCTATAAGCAATCCATTTGACCCTGTTGTTGATAATTTCTTTGTTAGGTGCCCTCACCGCTATTCAGTGACTCATGATGATACATTCCTAGTCATTCTGTAAATTGGAAAAGTCACCATTTCTCCTTCGTAGTCTCAGTATTTTGAACGCTTTCATTCATCTGGAACTACCATAAAATTGTCCCTGTTTTAATTCCTTGCTATTCTGGATTATAGCTCTTACGTTTGAAGATGTGAGTAATTAGACGGGTTACGTCTTCCTGTAATGTAGGGCATGATTTGCATTCAACAAATTGCATTCGATGATTTCCTCAAACTGTACGTTTATTGACAACGTAAATTTTAGATCAATATCCCTTATATATATATATATATATATTTATATATATATATATATATATATATATATATATATATATATATATATATTGCTGCATTGTTTCTACAAAGCGCAGTATAATTATCGAAAACATATCATTCAAAACCTGTCAAGAGGTCGACGAAGCATTCTTTTTGGGATGATCCTCCTTGAGTGTCAATCGCCTTTCAAAGTCCACTAGTATTCAGGAGAAAGTTATAATTTTTTTTCTTTTTTTTCTTTTGTTTTTAGATGAAAGGATGTCTTTTAACCAAAAACTATACAAGTAAAACTGTGCCAGATGTCTTATTATTTCGCTGTTCTTGTTCTGGGATGGCAGATGTTGATGTCTAAAGGCATGACAGTAGCATGTTTTTTTCTTTATGATCGCGTTAGTAGGGGCGTATTATGTTTAATAATATCTAATATTTAACATTTCGGCAAGAATGAATTTATACAAAGAGAGAAACAGGCTGTCACCGTGCTAGCAATAAAATCAAATGGGGAATACGCTTGAAAACTGCATCTGTGCATCGCATTCCTTCAACTAAGATTTTTTTTTTTTTTTTTTTTTTTTTTGCAGAAATATTAATTTTCAACACTTATAAAAGCCTATAATTAAAAGACGACAAATGTTTCTCTTCTGGCAAGCGTATTGCACATTTGCAAAGAAAGACTCGTTATTGGAAATCTATATTTTCCAGTTCCATCCATATTGGCCCTTTATAAGAAGAGGACGAAAATGAATCGTAGCTGAGTACGAGTGAAAGCAGGAGAAATGCCACATTCACGCCCAACAAATCTATTACTTTTCCTTCGTACATTCACGTTCTGTAAAAATGAAAAAAAAGGTAAATATACATGTATACATATAATCATACATACATACATCACTACATACATACATACATATATATATATATATATATATATAGTATATATATATATTATATCTATATATATATATATATATATATATATATGTGTGTGTGTGTATATATAATATATATATATATATATATATATATATATATATTATGTATATATATATATATATAGATAGATATATATATTATATATATATATATATATATATATATATATATATATATATCTATAGTATATATATATATATATATATATTATATATATATATTATAGATATATATATATATATAATAATATTATATATATATGTATATATATATAATATTTATATCGTAATATATAATATATCTAATATTATATATCTATTCTATCTATATATATATAAATATATATATATTATATATATTTATAATATATATATATATATATATATATATATTATATATAAATACAACACATACATATGATATACGTATAAATAGGGACAATGTGGAAGTATTATTCGTCACATTATTATGCAAACTATATTAACAGAAAATTTTCATTTGGAAAATTATTTTTATATAAAATATTAAACTTGCATATCGTCTTTTCAATATTTATATATCAGACATTAAATTGTTTTATTTTTTAAGACATGTATACTTCACGAAAAATAAATATATATCAACTTTCAATTATCTAACTTGGCCCCGCAATTCACAAGATTTGTTTCACCATTCTCCAACCTGGGAGAAAAATTAGTCTTGTAAAGTTTATGCATTTACTGCTGTTGTGCTCTAGTTTAAAATTCATTGGGAATCTCTCGAAAGACTCCTTAATAACTGGCAAATAGGACCTTAACCAAAATGAAATAAAGACGTATTTATCGTTCAACTAGGGCTCACCAGTGTGAAGTGGGAGTAAAGCTGCTATCGATCCATGTCTTTCATTTTGTTCTTTTAAGTTTTGGTTCACCGCCAGGGACTTTTACTGTACTTGCCAGGGGCCATGTGGACATTCTAAATGCATTCTGAAATAAATTTTAAAATACATTGTACACTAGCTAAATCCTTACAGCTAATTTCTTGGGAACCTCGTTTTTAGTTTTTAATCAAATAGAATAATTGATTTACGGATGGAGTCTTGTAATCAAAACGGTTCTTCAATAATTCACAGTAACTGAAATATGCCAGTAATTATTACAGATCATGGTAATGGGAAACACGCTGAAACCTCCAAGATAATCTTACGGCCACCATCATATTTGAAAGCAGGTGATAAAGCATTCCAGAAGTTAATTAAAATGTAAGCTTTTTTAAATAGTTTCGTTTAGGTCATCCTATTTCTTGTTTTGTTGATTCATCCTATGACCTTCTTTCAGCCCCCTTTTTTAAAAGACTATTTCCCTCAGCAAAATCACTGCTTTTTTTCCCCCTCCCGAATCCGTGTTAACGTTCTAAGTAAGGTAGCAAGGCGTGATCCGGTCTCCAGCTTACTCGTGGTGCGTGCTAATATCTAATGTCAAATAGCGTGTTGTTTCGGCAATGAAAATTAAAATAAATACGCTATTTTTATTAAAGTACTTCTTCTGTACTGTTTAACATGCACAAAATTTATTATTTCATTTTCATTCTAATAGATAAATCATAAATAGCTTATCCTAGCATTCCTGTATCTTTATTCAAGGCGAAACACCTTTTTCAGAACTTTATAGGCTTTCCCATAGGCCTTTCCTAACAGCCCCAAACAACAACAAAGTAGTTTGTAGGGTTAGTCGGGGAGTAAGTCTAGCACAATACTTTGCTGTTATTGTTGTTCTTGCTATTGTTGTTCTTGTTTAGGAGTTAGGGAAGGTATATGGAAAAGCTTAAAAAGTTATAAAAAACGGTGGTTTCTCGTTGAGTTAAGGACAAGAATTTTAAGTAGGATATTTATGATTTTATTTATTAGAATGAAAAGGTAAAAAATTAATAATGTGCATGTTACCCAGTATAGAACAGCCAATTTCAATAATATATAGCGTATTTTCGTTGGTGAAACAACTGCTCTATTTTACGTAGATTTTAGTACGCTCCTTGAGTAAGCTGGAGGTCGGATCACGTCTTTGTTTCGCCTAATCTCTAATCATTGTTGATTACATGCTTCGCATAAAACATATTTCTACCTCACTGCTGCGGAAGGCCAGACATAGGAGGCGGTTGTAGTTTCACTGTAATAGTAAGCATTCCCATTCCCATTCCCATTTGCAAATTCCACCACCCCTCGATTCTGATGTACTGGTATTGGATTTGCCTTCATGATGCTCTTCATTACCGTAATATCGGAGAACGAGCTGATTTATATTCCCGTGTTAAGCCATCACTAACGATGCAGATTAATCATGTAATCTTCCTATCGACTGGTATTAAAAAAAAAGTAATTACTCTGTTCAACTTGTTAAGCAATGATGATGATAGGTCATTCGTAGGTTTACCTCCCTTTCTATCTTTCATAAGTTGACATCTCTTGTTGCCTGTAGGTTTACAGTACAGTAAGAGAAATGGAAAGAATTTATTTGAACACATGTCAAGAACATCTTCATAAATCAGAAAGATTTAAGGTACCCAAATCACAGGAAAATAAAGTTTGCCTATATTTTGTCTTTAGGACTTCATGATTATTTCTAATGTTCACACAACTTTAGTCATAGTTTTTTGTTGTTTATTTTCAGTAATAATTAATGTCAAGAGTTTAGTAATAAAAATTTCTCCTCCTAAAGATCTTCCAGGCTGCATATATGAAAATTCCTTGCAAAAAGTGTGATAAAGTCTATTACGGACAGACCGGTAAATCTCTTTCACAACGTCTCAAACAGCACCAAAATCTGTGAGAACTGGACAAATATCGAATGCATTATTCGTACATATGAGAGATTTAGATCTTCCTATTAACTGGAGTCAAGCAGAGCCTTAATCCCATGTAATGACACAGTTAAAAGGATATCATTGACTCTTGTTTCATCAAGTCAAATAATAGAATGTTCTAATTTAAGTCTTGATTTATTTAAACTTGATGCTTTCATAATGAAAAAAGTTGTAGATAAATATAAGCAACAAAATTAATATATTCAGTTTTTACATGTTTTGGACTGTAAAGATACTATGTAATTTCGGTTAAGGTCAAATCTGTTTAGGTTTGTGACCGTGTGATATCCGATAATCCTGGATTATCTCTTTTAATTTTTACCCTTTTGACAATTAACCATCTGGTATTCTTGATCTTGTTGTGTACCAGAGACCTTTCTCTCCAATTATCTTTCATTAGCTCCTGACAATGCTTAGTAAATATATATATATATGTATATATATATATATATATATATATATATATATATATATTATATATATAGTGTATATATAATACATTCCTTTCTTTTTTTAAATTGTATCAATTTTGACTAATTGTTTTCTATCTTCGCCTAAGTACGAAAAATTTTGGCAGAGAAATATATTTTCAATCGATTCCTAAATCACTCGCGTCAATACATACCACATGACATAATTTTGTTTCGCGTTTCATTTTACTACAATAGTTTAATCGCGCTGATTCTTTGTTACGAATTATATTTCAGTGAATACTTTCTGTGTACCTGACATAAGTCCTCATGAGTTCTCGCGATGGATTGGAAGATCCTTGAGAAGAATTTCTGTTCTTTGAGCGAACCATCATTTTTCAAAATCTTCAGAGGACTTAAAAGCACTGAAGCACTGGTATAGACATTTCGATAGTGTGAATGTGTGAGTGGTTTTTTGTGGGTTGGGAGAGAGAGAGAGAGAGAGAGAGAGGACCGACGAGAGAGAGAGAAGAGAGAGAGAGAGAGAGAGATAGTCCATTCCTCTGTTCCGCAGGACTGGCATCAATCTCGTTACAAACGCTGATCGCCAGTAATGCCTCAGATATGAAGTATATTCTTTCTCTCCCCCAACGATTTATTATTGCTAATTAACGCGGAACTCTTTACGGCCGGTGAAAGGCAAACACGGGGATTCGGGGAACTGAGCGGCTCCTCCCGTGTGTTTTCTATGAAGGTTTGCTTTTGGAATCTGCTTTCGCGTCTGTTGACTCCCGGCCGAGTATTGACTCCGGTAATCCCTGGGGCCATTAGGAGTCGGTTGCTGGGCCAGGGAGGGAATGCCATCTCATCTATAAGAATTTATTGAGGAAAAAAGGGAAGGAGGGAAGGGGGGTAATCTAAATCTAAACATATTTTCACTGACAAAATAATAGCCAAATAATATCTTTAATTTTCTGACGAACAAAAAAAATCCTTAATAATATATATATATAGATACAGAGAGAGAGAGAGAGATAGTGTGATCACTTAAAATAGTGAAGATAAGTAATAAAATCTGTCATTTTCTTGCTAACAAAAGGTACATTATATATATATGAGAGAGGAGAGGGAGACGAGAGAGAGAGAGAGAGATCGAGAGAGAGAGATAGGGCTATTTAGGTTTGTTTTCTCTGTCTTTTTCTTAAGTTATCTTTCAAAACAAACTGGGACAGACAACTACTAGATTGAAAGCAACCATCTTTCCCTTATTCTTTCTTCGTTGGATGTCACTATAAGGATTAGCATCTTCAAAAACAGGCAGGATCTATGGAAAGGGGATTACTCGACAGAATGATATGCCTAAGACTGTCTTTTGTATTGCTCAAAATGTTTTCGAGAGTTCAGGTCATGAAAGACGAGGTAATCATTAGTCCTCCAAGCATTAGTTTGTAAGCGTTTAACATCAAATTATCAGATTTGATATTTGATGAAGAAAGAGAGTCTTGTAGCATCAAATAATTATTCCCTATTCTTTATTTTTACCTCTTTTCTTTTACTCATTCGTATTGAACATGGCAATATGCCCTAAATCTTCGTGATGAGCTGTAAAATTGGGACAACGGTATGCCAGCTTTATTTCCTTGTCTTTAAGGCATCGTCAAGCAAAGTCTATACAGTGGAATAAAAGATTACAAAGAACTCACGGTGTTACAAATAACAATTAAGATTATCTTCCACCAAGTGCAATTAGCAACGAGACTATATTTACACCCAGAACCATTTTCAGTTTTTTAGGGCTAGCAATGATTCACGATGTTGGTTTTTTGCCTTGTGGTCTGATCCCAGGCTGAACTCTTTGGCGAGAAGGGCTTTATATTCACGCTCCTCTTCACCTCAGTAGTGCATTAAGTACTTGGTACTTGGACAACTATGGTGTCCACAACCTGTGCTGAAAAAAAAATGGTCTGGAACTTGTATTCTTATCCCTAAGCTTCTTATCTCTAACGACTTGCAATTCCTCATTTGAATTAGTCGGTTGCGTACACGCCTGTCATTCTGGTAGCCCAAGTTCGCTCCCAGCTGCCGCCAAATGCAGAGCCAGGGGAATTTATTTCTGGTGTTTTATAAATTCGTTTCCTGATATGGCATGGTTCGGATCCCACAATAAGCTGTAGGTCCCGTTGCTAAGTAACCGACGGTGGTTCCTAACAACGTAAATAAAAATACCTCCGGGCCAGCCCTAGGAGAGTTGTTGATTAGCCCAGTGGTCTGGTTTAACTTAGATATACTTAACGTTAAACCTAAAAGACTGTTAAAGGAACGATAAGGCAACCCCTTCAGCACAAAGGGGAATGTGTGGTGATAAATACCAATCAGCAAAAACATAAACATCAATATGATTAAATGTTGCAAAAGAAGAAATTAATCTCCGAATCATTTCCACTGATTTATGTCGAGTTGGTCATGAGTGGGTGGGGTCCTTTCCCCTTCAAACTGTTTGTTTATGAAATGGAACTTGACCCATTATCATTTCCTTTGTATTTCGTTTTCGCATTATTATTATGCGAGACGGAAGGGCGGAAGATCATGACTGTCGGAAAATTGATATATAAAAAATATCAAATATTTTTCTAAAAGGAATCCTTCTATTTGCATAATGCTATCAAAGTTTACTAATCAAATTATCTTAAGTCTTTATGGGCTTCATAAAGATGGTAAATTGTTGGTTCTGCAAGATGAAAGTACATTTGCAATATTTTCTTAATTAGTATTTCAATACAATGAAAAGTTTTGTGTAAATTACGAGATGATTGTAAGGTATATTGTTGTATTTTTAACGGAAGCTTAAAGTTATTTATCGAAACATGTTTTGCGATGATTGCAAATATTGAAAAGTTATCAGCATCCACTTTTGATTTCAAGAATCGCTGGTTAAGTTTTATTGGTTAAGTTTTATTATCGATTACTCATCCAAAAATAAGGAAAAATTTTTTTTCCTTAGAATCCATTGGTTTTATCATTCTTCCAATTACTATAGATTTTTTTCTCCGCAGCAAAATATTTCTTTTTAATTGCTGTTGTAATGCGTTTTAACAATAAATATTATTTTTTTCTGACAGGTAGAATATTTTTTGTTTCATTATGAATACTCTACTTCGTTGTTATATGATTCTCTTCATTTTCCACTGACAATTCATTTTTTAAACTGGATAAAGCTCTCTGCTTTTTCTATATTTTCCAGGAGCGGCAAGTGTCCACATTGCGGTCTGCCAATTATCCTTGGGCCGGCTGTTAAATCTTTATGACCAAATATAACTCGAAGAATCATTGCCTCTCCTGCAAAAGATTCGGTCGTTACTCATGGAGAGATTGATCCTTATTCCAGCTTCCCGTCGTCAAGACTTCTATCGCGTCTTTGGCAAAAACACTGGTGGAAGGAGGGATTCTTCTGCAAAGTGTGCCACATTGTGCATATACATAGACGTAATGCATAACTGAATCACGGAGCAGCCATGGACCGTGATGAATGTCTAAACGAAGGCAATAGACACGGATGGGAAAGTGAAACGCGGATTGGTTTGGAGGGTGGATGATCAGCATACCAATTTCCAGCCCTCTAGCCTCAGTGGTTTTGAAGAGCTGAGAGCGGACGGACAGACAAAGCAGGCAAACAACTATTTTCAAAAAACCTCGTCAAAGTAAACAACAAAGCAACCGAGAAGTTTTTAGAGAAGTTACCTAGTTCTCTTACCCAGAAACAGCTGCAGTTACCTAACTTACAAAACTCAAATGTTTTCAAAGTTATCTAGATCATTCTAGAGAGTAATCAAACTAAAGTAAAGTTTGCACTTCATAAGAATTCTCCAACCATAGACAGAAAATAATTCATGGCGCATGAAAATGCAATAAAACCAACGAGACTCGACAGAAAATCTGCAATTAGATTACCTTCTCCTTTTGAAGTTCCTTATTTCAAGGTTAGATTTATGTAATAGTATAGGGCAATATAACAATCTTAGGTTTTCATTTTTCATTTCATGTTTGAATACATGAGGCTTGTGGCCATTCAAGTCAATGATGGATATATCGGAGAACACTACATATACTTAATAACACTGTAAAACCAGAATCAGTGGTAGACGTACCATTTCAACTGTACAAAATGATAGTAGGTTGTCTCATTTGGTTTTATTTCGTCATTTGCAATGAGATAACAAACAAGATAGTCTTTCCCAGCTGCTGTCTTACAACACAAACAATCTTGCATTATACAACTTTGCTCCATAATTTCTGGTCAATAGTTATTCTACATTTCCATTGGTTTATGATAATATATTTTGGAAGCGAATATCACAGCTTGCAGCAGACTTGCTACTTTCACATTCAAATGTTATTCATATGCAAGGAAAAAAATCGATTATAACCAAAGTCAACATAGTAGAAACAAAACTAATTAGGCTTTGTCGCTTTTCTTGAGCCTAAGTGTTGCTTTTATTTTTATTTTTAATTTAATTTATTGGCTTATTTATCTTCCTCTAGTTTTACGTCTGTAAAACATTTGTTAATAAATGGCTGATAGCAACTGCTAAGCAAATGATTAATGAAAAACCTGATCAAGAAAATGTCATGTTCTGGAAACGCTTTTGGTTTGAGAAATTCTTTCTCTTTTGTACAAATCTCTCTCTCTAGGTTTTGACAATGCCAGAATCATGCAACCATTTTTGGCTCGACCATCTTTCCACCACTTTTAAGCTAGAATAGCACTGGTATGAAAACAAAAGTTAGGTCTTAGAGACAGATGTAATAAGTTTTGAGATTTGTTATGTTGCGCATAACTCTGAAAAAAGACGACTTCCAGTAACTGCATTTGATATCCTTTCAAAGTTTCATGGTCGGTATGTTAGACGCTCTAAGGCATTTGATGTTTATTGTGTGTTCATGCGTACCTTAGGTATAGAACTAATGATCCCCCTTTTCCAAATCTTTCCCAGGTCACGTGATTGATCACCGTGTTGAACTGGATTATAAAAACTAAAATCATCCTCTTCTAATGGATATTTCACATAACCTTTCTCTCTTCTACGTCTCTCAATTTCACTTTAAATCTAGTCAGCAAGTTAATTATCTTACAGAAGACCAACCAAACTGTAACAAAAAACTCTGACTTTCCTCTTTTCCCCCCCTTTCCCGCGAAATTATTATTATTATTTCAATTTTTTCAGCATTTAAGTATGTTTACTCCAAATACCCACAGGATATCGTCGGAAATTAAACGAATATCAATGACTGTCGTGAAAACAGTTGAAGTTTGATTTAGGTTAGAGCAAGTAATAGTTTATGAAAGGTCATTGACCTATGAATTATTTTTTTCATAATGAATAAAATAAACCACTCAAATCATGTTTATATATTTCGAACTTTGTTCTGTTACTTTCAGTAATATTTATTGCGCATATGTTGTTCATACCATGGCTTTGTCTTCCCGTCCGCACTTTTTCTGTCTGCTCAGATCCTTAAATACCACTGAGGCTAGAGGGCTGCAAATTGGTATGTTAATCACCCACCCTACAATCATTACACACGCCAAATGCAGACCCTCTAGCCTCAGAACTTTGTATTTTATTTAAGGCTAAAGAAATTTAGCCAGTTATCGTTTCGCTGGCAACGATATAGGCCAGGCCACCACCGGCCCTTGGTTAAAGTTTGAAGGGTCGCAGCTCATACAACATTATACCGAGATCGCTTAAAGATCGATCTATTTTCGGTGGCCTCGATTATACTATGTACAGAAAACTCGATTGCGATGAAGAAACTTCTGCGCATTTTTTACTTTTTTTTTAAGTGAGAAGGAATAACAAACCGTTTCCTCACAAGCACAGGAATGAAGAAAAGACAAAGAAAGAGACGTAAAGAAGGCTTAACCATGAAGGAAGAAACAGCAGACACCTTTTTGCCTTTTGGAAAAAAAGTCACTTCCAGAAAAGGATTTGAACTTTTCGGATGAAGAAGTGGAACGAAGGTATCAATGGGCAATAAAGCAAACTTCCATAACTTACATTTTACACCATGGCAGGAGATACAGGTTTTAAGAGCCTGTATTAAAGACAAAAACTTGGGACATTAGCGGATGTCAGTATTTTAGCAAAAGCCGCTTTTTGGATCAGTCCAGCTAGTCCTCAAGTGCCTGCACTTCAAAGCTCCAGCTCTTTTAGGACAAGAGAACAAGGATAAAGCTAAAAAAAAAAACACCACGAACTTATAGGTGAAAGCACCACGAAAGCATATGCCTGTTTCACAAAAAAACACACTCAAGCTCGCCCACTGACCCAGTCAAGAAGACATGCAAACGAGCGCAATGCACATATAGTATATGTATATATCTTTAGCTTTATCCTTATTCTCTGTCCTGACAGAGCTGGAGCTTTGAAGTGCAGGTACTTGAGGACTAGCTGGAATGATTCAAAAAGCGGATTTTGCTAAAACACTGAAATCCGCTGATGCTCTGGATGTCACACTTGACGAACCTGAAAGAGCATCCAGCTGAAACCTGTAAGAAGATCACAGAATGCAAATCTTTTCCTCTCATAAAGCTGAACTGTACTAAGATTTAGTAGCATTAGTGAATCCCTATATATTGTCTAAGTTTTTGTCTCTAATACAGGCTCTTAAAACCGTATCGCCTGCCTGTTTAAGATATGGAAGTTGCTTTATTGCTAATGATACCTTCGTTCCACTTCTTCTCCGAAAAGTTCAAATTATATATATAATATATATATATATATATATATATATATATATATATATATATATATATATATATATGCATCCAAATAGAGAGATTAATAGTTAAACAGATAGACAGATGAGCACCAATACAGGAAGGCTGCACTAATAAATTACGTAGCAAAACTCTTTCCATCGCTCTTTTATCTTAGTCCAATCTATTTATTCTATTATTCGACTTTACTGAAAACGTATTTCCAAACACTCAGACCTCTTTCCAGTAGCTAAATATTATCTGGATTTTATGAAGCTTTGCAAGGAAGATCCCTTTGGAAGTTGTTGGACCCTTTTCTCGACATTTCGGTTACCAGGGGAGTAAGCCTAACAATTACTTCTTTCTTCTTGTTGTTGTTGCTGAATGGGGGCCAGGGAAAACCATATGGAAAAGCCTTTTGTCTACAAAATATGTTCCATTATGAGTTAAAGATAACAGGAATTTTAATAAAAGATATTATGATATATTTAATAGAATGAAAATGTAAAAAATGAATAAAATAAAGCACATGTTAAACACAGCAGAGGAATTATTCTTAATGAAATATAGCGTATTTATTTTAATTTTCGTTGGTGAAACAAGGCTCTATTTGACCATAGATTTTAGCACGTTTTTATTTACTTTGAATTAGGAATATGATGTCTACAACTTATGGATGAGGAACAATCTTGTACGCAAACCCATGTATGCTATAGGTCGGATCACGCCTTGTTTGAATATGTATCATGGCTCTTTGGTATTTTAGAAGATACAGAACAGATTAAGGAAATTAATTCACATATTGACTTACGTAAATGCCGAATTATACTGGAGAGACCAAACTTTACATTAATAAAGATTATAAACTTTGTTGATGATTTATTTCTAAATTTTAATTAATTAGAGCAATGTCAAGTGGGTTTATACATACTAACTCACTGGCTGAGACCGCCTGCCTAGTAAACAACATTTAAGCGCACAAACGAACGTAAGAATTCTTCAGCCAAGACAAACAGGGGATGTAGCATTCTCTGGAATCAGTCCTGTCTTTGATACAAAAGAAGGTCCACAAGTTGACTGACGACCTTTTCGTCCGGTGTTCGACAGCCGACTGCATCCGGTCAATCCGATCTTCCGGTACATCGAGGGTTCGATGACCGTATGTTATACCGACGAAGCATCTCTATTAGAGACTGTTTCCGATTTTTGCAAGGAAGACCTTTATCATGATGGGTTGTTCCTTCAAACAGCATATCTCTAATGCGACAGCTAAACAGAACTAGCTTGTTCAGAAGTGTGCACAAATGATTAAAAAAAAAAAAAAATATATATATATATATCTTAGTTCATTTAACCAGACCACTGAGCTGATTAACAGCTCTCCAAGGGCTGGCCCGAAGGATTAGATTTTTGTCTTACGTGGCTAGGAACATATTGGTTACCTAACAACGGGTCCTATAGCATATTATGGGAGCCGAACCACATCATATCGAGAAATGAACTTCTAATACCAGAAATAAATTCCTCTGGTTCCGCATTGGTAGAAGCGGGGAGCGAACACAGGATACAAGATTGATATCCAGGTACGCAACCCACTCGTCCAATGAGGAAACTGCACAAATGAATAGAAACGTCTCATTATAAGTATAAAGATATAATGACATTGCTAAGCATAAAATGTAAACATAATTACTAGCAGACTGTTTGTCCCTGCTGGAGTTAATTAATAACTGACGTTAATGAAATCATTCGCGCAAAGGTAATGGAATAAGCTGGTTAAACTTTGCAGCATTTATTAACTCTGATATCGATATTTAATGGCGGCTTTTCGTCTGTCCTCTTCAAACGTCCATTGCTCTATCTCGGTTAATGTTAACAAAATACTGTATTTATTTGTGGCAATTGCTGCGAACCGTATTTTTGCAACAATTGTCAAGTACATTTCCATTAGCGTAACTGCAGCATATCGTTAATTACCAGATGTCATTGGCCTATAATGCTTATGTAAATTTCATTTCGATTTTATTTCTTCAATGAAGTCTATTCCTTTCGAAAGAGCATTTACATAACAGCAGAAATACAGGAAGTATGTGTATCTGTTGTCCAAGGCAGCATAATGCAAGGGTTTTTACTGACCTACGCCGCGATGCGGAAGTGTCACCTGTCCATCGCGAATGTCTTTTGCTCCTGAAAATCTAATAAACATCCTCTCCACTTAACTTGTAGGAACTCCCACTGAGGCCCTATGAAAATAACGCTTCTCTTTACGGTGTGACAAAAGGACCATTAACCACAAATGTCTGGTTTTAACTGTCAGCGAGAATTCGTTGTGCATGAAAGATATGCGTCATACTTCAATTTACTAGTTTATTTCTGTTGGACCACGAATGAGGCTGCGTGTTTTAGGTAGTAGGTAGACAGATAGATGAATAGACGAATCAGTTATTCCCATACGTCTTGTTTTCCTGAAGTTCCTTTTTACAAATAAATTCCACACTACTTACATTGTACTAAGTGTGATTCTTCTCATATGAAAAATAGACTTGAAATTAAAGTATGGAGAACAGAAACCATGAACACGTGGAAGCTTCAGAGCAGGTTCAATATAATTATGCACAGGATATGGTCCCATATAATTTGATTGACTCTCTTAGAACAACGATCACAGACAATGATTTTATCACTCATCGGCGTCACAAGTTTGGCCACATCTTTGATGACCGGAAATAAAAGACTGTATTCCTTCGCATATTCCATTGAAGGATTTTGTCTGATAGCCATTTTTCAAAGCTCTGGCACCGAATGATGCAGACTTCGAAGCCATCAACAGTTATGGTGTAATTTCTTCATCAAGAAATTATGCAACACGGCCCCCCCGCTCCCCCACGAAATAACTTGGTATCTGGTCTATGTGCTTTACCCCGAAAGTTAATATATGTGAGTCCTTTTCACAATAATTTTGAAGCGAATTTGAGAGAACCTTGAATAGTAGTCACCTTAGTATAAATGGCGTGATTCTAAAAATCAATTGCTCTGGGGTCCTGATTGAATGAACTTTTACCTCTAAACTTCATTCACTGGGTACCTTATGAATTGATTTTTTAAAATAAATGCATGATATTATAATGAATGCCAATACCTGTCAGCCCTATTCAAATGCTTATATCCATAAATGTCACCAATACTAGATAAAAATTGGAGGCAAATTGATTAAAATTACCCTCAATAGAAAATAGATAACACTGCTTCTTCATCAGATAAATCATGGAAATCATAAGTAGGCAGATTTTCACAGTGGAATGAATTTTTATTCCACATTAGTGTCTTGTTCCCAGGTTATTTCAAAAGGGCAGCAGCAGGCTTCGCTTTTTCTGGAAAAGTTGGAGATTGACTGAAAGAATGTCCATGCTATCTGTAAAATGAGAAAAAAACCACAGCAGCTGTGCATGCCTGCAAAAGGTCTACTCAGAACGGAAAATTGCTCTCAGCTCCAAACCATAATTGAGCATGAAGACAACATAGGTCCAACATTTTTGACACTCTAATGTGGTGTAAAAGTTTGCTCCACTGTAAAATTCTGCACATTTATGTTTTGCATGATTCATCTGATGAAGAGGCGACGTGAACTATTTTTATTGAGGTTAGTTTTCATCAATTTGCCATCACTTTTCTTTTAGTCCATCTTTATCAAGTCATGATTGTTCAGTTTATAAGGTATGTTGACACTGAATAATGCTTATGGTGTTGAAGAATTATCAAACTCGCATTTTTCCCCTTTTTTAAAGCAAACACAAGAGAGGATAAAGGCAATTAGAGATATGCATAAAATTTCTTTTACCAGATATTGTATATGATATGTTGGTGTTCTGTGTTTGCATTGATAGAAGATTATCGTATATTTCACATAGACTACCATTCGGCCAAATATTACTGACGGTAGTGTAAAGAATACAGCTTCAGATTCCAGTTCCTTACAGTTTTATATTGCAACCATTAACAAAATCGTTTCAATCCGATGACGACATGTATTATTTTATTTCTCTCTCTCTCTCTCTCTCTCTCTCTCTCTCTCTCTCTCTCTCTCTTCTCTCTCTCTTTCTCTCTCTCTCTCTCTCTCTCTCTCTTCGGTAGGGTGAACGTAATCTATTAATTTATTTTTGTGAGGGATTTCAAGTCTTTTCTTGGGAGGCTTTTGAACTCGGAGTCGAAATTTATCTTTCAAACGAACGATATGAATACCAGTTAACATAAGTGTATTACAAGACGCCATAAATCTATAAGTACTTAATATATAAATATTCATATACTTTTTTCAAGGTTACGGGATTTTAATTTACTTCGTGCTCCAGGGAAAATCACAGTAGATGGACGTAACTTCATTACGAAAGAGAATACCACGGGAAAATGACAGGCAGGTCAGTAACAAGTGCTTTCTCCTGTTTATTCAGGCATCTTTGGGCCACAAATGAAATACAGTTGATAAGAAGGTTACAAGGTAAATGAAAAGATCAACAACACCAGATGGTTATTATTGTCAAAAGGGTAGAAGTCAACGAGATAATCCAGGATAATCCGAGATTACTCAGGCGGTCATAAACTAAAACCACGGATTTAACCTTAGGAAAAACGGAAGCTTAGCCATACACAGTCCGAAAATCATGTACAAAACTGAATATTCTAAGATTCAGTGATATTCTTATTCAAAGATCTTGTTTCACTCCAGTTAATCTCTCATATGTACAAATAATATTTCTATACATGTTTTTGTACTTTGTATGGCTAAGCTTTCTGTATCTCTTATGGTTAAATCTATGGTTTAAGTTGGTGACCCCGTAATCTCGGACTATTCTAAAACACAAAGGAAAAGTAACTTATTTCATTCCATTACTGGGTCAAAGGTCACCAGCGACGTGTACTACACACACACACACACACACACACATATATATATATATATATATATATATATATATATATATATATATATATATATATATATATATATATATATATATATATATATATATATATATATATATATATATATATATATAAGCGAATTCCACAGGAAAATGATAGTCAGAAATCCAAGCGCTTTCGTCTTTACTCAGACATTGTCAAGGAGTTAAGAGGTACAATTGGAGAGAGTCTCAGGTACAACACAAGATCAAGAATACCAGATGGTTAATTGCCAAAAGGGTAAAAATCAAAAGAGATAATCCAGGATTATCGGATATCACGCGGTCACAAACTTAAACAGATTGAACCCTAACCGAAAGTTTCTTTACAGTCCAAAACATGTAAAAACTGAATATATTAATTTTGTTGCTTATATTTATCTACAACACTTTTTTCATTATGAAAAGCATCAAGTTTAAATAAACAAGACTTAAATTTAGAACATTTCTATTATTTGACTTGATGAAACAAGATTCAATGATATTCCTTTTAACTGTGTCATTACATGGGATTAAGGCTCTTGCTTGACTCCAGTTAGTAGGATGGTCTAAATATCTCATATGTACAAATAATGCATTCGATATTTGCCAGTTTCTCACAGAATATTGATGCTATTTGAGACGTTGTGAAAGAGATTTACCGGTTTTGTCCATAATAGACTCTATCACACTTTTTGCAAGGAATTTCATATATGCAGCCTGGAAGATCTTTAGGAGAATTATACGAAACTGAGGTCTGACCCTACACAGACAGTGAACTCCCATTTTAATAAACAAATTAAATCCATTTTGAAGGGCTTGGACCATTTAATTTAAAAAACAGTTTACACCGCAATGCGCCAAGAGGGGACGAAATTATTATCAACAAAAAATTCTCCTTCGGTACATATATGAAAATATATCAATCCCGAGGTAGAGCGAATTAGATATTAAAGGACATTTGTAGCTCGAATGATATATCTATATATATATATATATATATATATGATATATATATATATATTATATATATATATATGATGTTATATATATTATATATATATATATATATATATATATATATATATATATGTAGTATAGATATATATTATATATATATATATATATATATAGTATGTATGTATGGTATATATATATATATATATATATATATATATATATATTGTAGTATATATATATATATATATATATATAGTATATATATATATATATATATATATATATATATATATATGATATATATATATATGATATATATATAGTATATCTATATATATATATGATATATATATATATATATTATATATATATAGATATATATATATATATATATATATATATATATATATTATATATATCTATATATATATATATTAAATTTTTACAGAAAATACGGGTAAAGAATCTAAAAACCGTGATACCCGTCACCTTAATATTCAAGAAAGCACAAATCTCATTTCTCTCAACATTCTGGCTTATATCCTCTCTTTCGCCTTTAAATCAAGTAATGGTAAGGGAGTTAAGTTAAATTCCATTTCTTACTGAAGGAAAGGTTGTAAGTTGCCAAGTTTTACATTTTTGCTGATAAGAAGTACAACCAACTCGTTCATGATATGCTTTTCTTAGGTATATTTTGTGGGACAATTTTTTCACAAGCAGTTTTGCTTCCGATAATCAGGATCACGGGTAAATTATTTGACCACAGTGATGAGCAAAATCAAAGCTAATTAAGACAGAGGCACGAACCTTTTACATTCTCTGACCTTGCTTCGTGCACAAAGAGTACTGCCGTCTCCTGCTTCATGGTGATTTGCCTTTATATTCAGGACCTGAGGATTTATTTTGAATATCCGATGTCTTCAAAATGGAAGATCTCTCCTGATATCGTATCTGGACGTCCTTGGGATTTCGCAGCATCACCTCTGGTTCAGTTAAAAAGCGGGGGGGATCTCGCTATCCCATGGTAGGGTTTTTATTACCTTTGTCATTGATCACGGCTGTGATTCTGTTGTGGCTGCTCGACTGGGCCCCGAGTTAGTTAACCACCTGTGGTACCCACTCCTCAAGATTTGGAGGATTCCGTATTCTTCAAGGAGAATAATAAATATTATTAACAAGGAAGCTTTATAGTGACACTTTAGTTATTTAAGAATTAGCCTGTAAATCGTCAGGATATTCATTCTTTCCCGATTTTCCTCCTCCTTTATGGGCCCCTTTATCTGGTTTGAGTGTGTGGTATTGTCTGTCGTAATTGTGTATACGTGTGGTTTGAATTTTTATTATTATTAAGCGTAATATGGTTAATTTATTTCCTGTATCAAGAGGGTTCAGGTGTAAATTCTATCTTTTTATTACTGTATTAAATTTATGGATTTTCGTTGTGTTTGTTTACTCCCCCCTTGAATTCATCCTTGTACATTGATTATTGAGTTTGTGGTATGACTCCACCTATTGTGGGACTTCTTATTTAAGGTTAAATTAGCAATAATCGTACGTCTGGCAACTATATAGTCTAGGCCAACACGGGATGTGGTTAATGGTTCATGGACTGCGGGTCATACAGCATTATACCGAAACATAGATTCTATTATTGGAACCCTGATTATATGATGAACAGAAAACTCGATTACGCCGAAGGAACTTCGGAGTAATTTCTCTCTCTCTCTCTCTCTCTCTCTCTCTCTCTCTCTCTCTCTCTCCATACAAGGCCCGTGCTGCAGCCGAGCTTGTCTGCATAAACTGACTTTGTTCATATCAACGTTATCCCGAATACTGAAAGAGATGAGACAAACGGATCCATGTCGTCGTTGCAAGGTCTGGAAATAATTATGAAAATGCTTTCTATGATGATATATTGCTCTCTCTCTCTCTCTCTCTCTCTCTCTCTCTCTCTCTCTCTCTCTCTCTGCTCTATGAAAGCGTGAATTGTCATGTGATTATTACTTTTTGACCTTAGAACAAGCTGTCTTTAATTAAATCTAAATTGCTACCCTCTTCATCCTCATGGTGAAGTTTATTTCTGAACGCAAAGAACTCTCCCTGTACATCCAAATAAGGACCATCGTCCAAGGTGGAGGTAGCCATGAATTTTATCCCTCCAATTCATCCTCATTGCTTTGTGATCAAGATTTACTATGAAAATAAAATAAAAAATAAAAATCCAATGAGATCACGAATTTCTTCATAGCTGATCATAATTGTAGTACTCGCTAAGCCGATGAAGCACTATGAAGCACTAAGTGCGAACTCTTTTGATATACAGTATATTTCTGTGAGAGCTGCAGATTTCACGTATAAGTAATTGAAGACACTAACCTCAATACCATTTAGGTAAATTGAATTTATTGCTGTGTAACCCTTGCTGTGGGGGGGGGGTCGTTTGAACTTCGCGAGATTATTTTGGTATACGAATCAATTTTCATTTACTTAATAATTATTTTTATCGGTGATGCACTATTCTTATTAATATTAGTTATTATTATTATTATTTTCACAACTATGTAATCACATATAGGCTCGCTGAACTGCAAATCGTGAAATTCCTAGGGTTATGTAAACCTGCAAGAACAGGAACCCTGCAGTTGATAGTATAATCCATAAAGAATAGAAAATTATAACAGTGGGCTAACCTAAAGAAATATAGAGATTTAACATTCGTGTTCAGCTAAAACTCGTGAACCTAAAACAGAATTTTGAACAATAAAAACAGGTTAAATAATTCGATGAAGCAAAGCACTTTAGGAAATGCCAACCAGGTGGCGACATGAACAAGCAAAAATGACTTACTGAATTTTGTTTAGCTGAAGGCAAACTTTTATAACTGATCAGTGTTCATGTTCATCAAACAATCAACGGAGGACAATGATTGTCGCCCATAAAACCTTCCTCGTAGGCGGGACGTCGTTAGCAATGTTATTCAAAGTACTTTGCAAGCAGACGTAAGGGAAATGACACCACAAAAAATGTCTTTTATCAAAAGTCTAACACATTTTCTTTATTTGTCTTCTAACTGGTTATTAAAGGTTTGCTAGACAAATGACATAGGGACGAATCTTCTGATATCTTCGTTCCAGAAACTACTTTGCTGTTGTTATTGTTGTTGTTGGGGAGAAGGAAAGGTCTATGGAAGAGACTAAAAAGTCTAAAAAGGGTGTTT
>NC_087201.1:12384968-12400374 GCF_015104395.2 Macrobrachium nipponense
AGAGAGGGAGAAGGAGGCGGGGTGGGGGAGGAGGCACCACAGATCTGTAGGCAGAGGAGAATCAAATAAGTTGGTGTTATGCGTTTGGCTTTTTAATGATAGTGACAGAAGTCAGGAAGTAGTGAATATATTCACTTTTTAGAAACAGTTTCGTTTTCTTTTCTGAAAAATAAATCTCTTGCGATATCCAAAACCTTTATGAAACGATGATACTCATCTGTTTTAACGCCAACACTTTTATCGAAATTGAAACTTGTTGTTATTAAACATACAACATATAGTTTATCGTACTTGTTGCTGTCTCTCTCTCTCTCTCTCTCTCTCTCTCTCGCTCTCTCTCTCTCTCTCTCACTCTCTCTCTCTCTCTCTCTCTCTCTCTCTCTCTATTAGCTTTGCAAAAGTGTAGTCCATCTTCCCAATGAAATATATTTCGAATATTTGTCTGTTATTTTTTATCTTAATAAAACGATGTTTAATTTTCTGCAAATTTTACCTGAATTACAAAAATGCTAATTTCCGAATGGCTCCTGTTCATTATTCCGAAAAACATACCAAATCCCAACCCCCAACCTTAATAACTTTTGCAGAATTTCCAAGAGCTTTATAACATTCCCCCTCATCGCTCTCCTCAAAAGTAACCAAATATTAAAAGAAAAACTTCTAAATAAAGTAAACTACAACACTAGGTATTGGATTATTTATTGTTTACAATGGACAATGTATTAAGGTTTAAGTAAACTCAGACATATCCGTGAATCTTCTTATTTTTTTTAATCTCACATCACTGATATTGGCTTTCGCACTGATCACTGCTAAATTATCAGTCATGTAACGAAAAATCTTGAAGATTAGTTAGTCATTTTTCTATATATATATATATGAGGTCCATTCAAAAAGTATCCGACCTTGGTTCATAAAAGGACAAATAATTCACCAATCAGCAAATTAGTTTTGTGGGAGTTGACAGCACTCTTACTGTGCATGCGTGTAAATTTTAAAAGCTCTTGTGTGTGGCGGTACCCGCCTGTGAGGGCTAGAGTGCAGACGTCCAGCACAAGCTCGTCGGATTATTGTCCTTACACAACATGTCGGAGCGCATCGAGCAGTGCTACTGCATTAAGTTCTGCTACAAGCTTGGTGATAACACAAGTGCAAACTATTCAGAAGATTCAGCAAGCCTTTGGCGATGAAACCATGAGAATAACACAGATAAAGGAGTGGTATAATCGCTTCAAGCAAGGACAAATCTCAGTTGAGAGCAAGCAAACGGTCAGGCAGGTCATCCACAGCAGAAACGAAGAATTCGTTGAAAATGTTCGTCGAATAGTGGAGGACGACCGTCGTATAACCATCAAAGAAATTACTGAAGAAGTAGAAATAAGCATAGGATCAGTTCATACAATTTTAACGGAAGATTTGGCCATGCGACGAGTGTCTGCTAAATTCGTTCCCAAGTTGCTGGTGGAACAGCAGAAAATCTAACTGCGCCATGGAAATTGCACAAGACCATGCCTTGAACTGTGTTAACAGTGACTCTGACTTCATGAAGACTATCATCACTGGTGATGAGACATGGGTGTACTATCCAGACATGGCACCTTGTGACTTCTGGCTGTTCCCTAAACTGAAAACAACCTTAGGGAAGCGTTTTGAGTCGAGAGAGGAAATTATGAGAAAAACGACAGCAGAGCTTTACAGCATCCCAATGTCAACATTCCACAGATGTTACCAGCAGTGGTAGCACCGGTGGGAAAAGTGTGTGCACTCCCAAGGGGAGTACTTTGAATGTGATTGAATAAAAAAATTTCAAATGTGCGAATTTTTTCTTTATGGACCAAGGGTCGGATCTTTTTGAATGGACCTCGAACATAGCGAGACTAGAAGGTCTGGAGGAAGCTTTCGGTCCGGAGTGAATTGGTTTCCTGGGAGTGTCAAAGAAAGCGTACGTACGTTCGTGTGTGCGCTACGAAAACACCAAGTGCTAAGGGCATTGTAATACTTTGGGGATCGGAATTCCCTATCGCTTAAAGAGAAAGTAGGAACATAGAAAAATTACTAATCTTCATGATTTTTCGTTGCATGACTGATAATTTAGCAGTGATTAGTGCTTGGCTTTATCCAATCATTTTTATTGTGTATTTGCATGAGTGTTATGAACTGTGTAAACTGAGATCTAATGGAAATTGTTCTGGCCATTGCAGATGTTTTCCAAGTGAGGCAGAAACTTTAAAATGACACATAGCCCCTTGTGAAATTACACGGGGACTAAAGTGGGTGGGTTATATAAATATATATATATATATATATATATATATATATATATATATATTATATATTGCTACTTTCAAAATGCATGTTTCCCCTCTTTGAAATGTCATGTAGATTGTGTAACATTTTTTCAGATTCCAAGAATAGTTTAGAATAGGATGTTTTGAATGTGTGTTCAGATTTCGCATTACATAATGTAAAAGAATATATATATATAACATAAAAAGAAAGAGATTTATTTTGTCTTTTCGAAACTACGAATGTTTAACTTTTATGTCAACACCGTAAGATTAGAGGGTCTGCGAGATCTGTTTGCTTTCCTATTCTATCAACACGTTTGATAGCGAGCTCGGACTCTTGCGTTGTTATCAAAGCATGTAAATCTTAATTGTCGCTCAGCCTCCGTTTCAATCGAGTAGAGTACGTCTTTTTTTTAACAGACTTGTCTTGTACGTGCATGTCTTTGTCAAGTCCCACGTGGTAATTACACATTTCTTTATGAAGATTGCATCAGATTTCGAACTTTCTGGAAGCTTTCGTGCCAAGAACGTTTTATATCATATCTTCAATCCAGTTTCTGCAGGGAAGAAGATTTTATTAGATCATAGAACCTCGAGGCGGTTAGATCTCTCTCTCTCCCTCTCTCTCTCTCTCTCTCTCTCTCTCTCTCTCTCTCTCACTCGACATCATTGAGATTATATTAACGTAACGTAAAGTGGTCACTCGTAACTTGTGAGAATTTCATATTTGATATTTCTTAGAGTTTGTTTAATGTTATTTAATTTCTTTTGTGGAACCTGAACAAACATCATTTCGTAATGGCGCCTGGTTTTTGTGAAATTGTGTAAGACAAGACTGCAGCAGAGAAAGAAGTTCGTATACCAAAAAGGTAAGTGTTATATTTTTTATTAGTTGCAACTAATAACGTTAGGTAATAACTAATAATGGGATAGGGAGTGTGGTTAACTAATAATTGATAGGAACTGTGGTTAACTAATATCAGATGGTTGTGAAGGTTTGGTAAAAACTGTTGGTTACAGTGTTTTGAGAGAAAAAGATTTACACTTTTACACATTGTGTATTTTTGTGTTTGTGATTGTTCATTGTTTGTGCACTTGTTCATTTTCTTATTGAAGTGTGTCTTTTTATTCTATATTTTCATTTGCGTTCACAATTTAATTGACTTAATTATTTTCATTGCTTAATCATTGCACATTTGATTAAATTTAACACTTGTGAATTAATTTGCATTTACTTAGAATTCTTTTCAAGTTTTATTATTGTGTAACACTTGTGAATTAACTTCAAATTTTGAATTTTGATTGAATTAGTTTTCTTGAATTTTGTGAAAAATTAATTTTTTAATATTACTTAATTTGATTCAAGAATTAATTAAACTTTACTTTGTTTTCAAGTAACAGTAATTTTCCCTTATATTGGTGAACTTTCACTTATAAATTTTGAATTTATTAAATAAATTTTTGTATTTGTAGAATTTTTATTAAGCGTTTTTATTTTTATACCAGTATATTTGCCATTTAATTTTTGATTATATTTATGTTAGGTAGAAACGTAGAGGTGGTAAAAATGATTTGCTTTCCTTCAATTTACTTGAAGTGACTTAGAACCAGGGAAGTACTTAGACTTCTGAAAATCAGGGAAATACTTAGACTTTTAGAGTGTTGATGGAGTGATGCCCTTTGATTAATTTAATTACTTACAAGATTACCTCACACCTGTTTTGATGAACTTAGTCTGATTTTCTGCAATACTGGTAAGTGTTAAGGGATCACTGTTGCCTTTAGAGTATTCAGTCGTTTAAACGTGTTATGAGTGTTCAGGTGTCTGCTTTTGGTGAGGTAATATTTGATGCATGGTAACCAGATACTTGGCACATCGTAACAATATACGTATATATTATATATATATATATATATTTATATATATATATATATATATATATATATATATATATATATATATAGATCACAGACTCGCAACTACGTGCAGGATTTTGGATGACCTTGTGGGAAGCGGGAGGTAGTTCTTTTTTTTTTTTTTTTTTTTGCATTGGGAAATAGCATAACTGGGATTAATCATCCGTCAAGCACGATTCTTCATTTACTTCTGTTTTTTTTTTTGGTTAGAATTGCGTAATAAATGTCTGGTTTTGGTAATCCGGGGTTTGATTTCACACACACACTTAGGTTAAGAGATTTTTAGTAGAGTTGAGAATTTTATAGAGAGAGAGAGAGAGAGAGAGAGAGAGAGAGAGAGAGAGAGAGAGAGAGACAGGTCGCTGTCGGAGGGATTTTTAGTCAAGAGCGACCTCTCCTGCCCAGGTATGAGGGGGTTTGGTCAAAAAAAGGTACTCAAATTCTATTAAGAAAAACGCCTTTATTATTCCATTGTTTGACACAGGTTACTTAGAAGTCTTAATTATGAAAATAGAGGCGATGCATTTTATCTAAAATCCTCAGTGATGTAAAATCACTGATTTCGAAGCAGAAAACGACAAAGCTTTTCAGTATCCACATGAAGACAGGTGACCCACCAGTGCATCGGTGTTTTGAAACCTTATGTTTATTCTAACATTTTATTATTATGTTGTATACTTATATTTTTTTATAATTTTAATTTCTATTTTTATTAATATCCTTTTTCATTATTATTAATTTTATTATTATTTTTATTTTTATTTATGTTTATCATTTTTATTTTTTGTTATTAGTGTATAAGTTATCTTTATTTCCCAAGATATGGTTACTTCCGAGCAAAAAAAGAATGGCAATGTATTTTGTCTACTTAATGTGCCAAAATGATTTTGATGTCCTACCAAAGAGCAAGAAAGCTCAGGCAGTTCCAGATTTCGGAAGAAAGATCTGATATAACTTATCCCGGCAGCATCAAAGGGTGTTCTTCAGAGATCGAATTCTCTTTGATTCAAACAGAAGTAAAACCTTTTGGGGGTCTCTGAGTTTGCAATAAAACGGAAGCTTCATTTCTCTGGACTTGCTTCAAAGTTCGTGACTCAAAATTCTCTCGGGAAAGCAGAGAGACAGTTTTAGAGTTGTCTTACACCTTCTTAATTTACGGCTTTGTTGATGATAATGTTAGGTAAGTAATGTGGAACCTTTATAATGTTAAGTACTTAAGACAATGCTGACGTTGACCAGCTTTAAGGCCAAAAGATAAGTTCATTTTGCTTACACCTACACTACTTTCGCAATCAATAACTTATTGAATTAATACCCAATACTCTGAGTAATGCAGGGTATACATAAAGTCCCAATACCATTCTGAGCAATAAATATTTGTAATGGAACTGGGACTTTATGATGCCCTTATAATTGTCATAATCACTAAAGTCACACCCCCCCCCCCCAACCCAACTCTTGTAAATAAATCACACTTGCAAAAAACGGGTCACTCTCAGAACTGTTTATATAGCTATTTATGACGAGAAAGCTAATTAGAAATATTGTGAACCTGGAACCGATGTCTTTATATGAGGGTTTGATCTTAGGTTTTGCTCGCATATGTACGTGTAGAAGTCCAAGAATGAAGGATTCTTCGGTTATTAGTTACAGTTGAATGTCAGGAAAACGTCTTAAATAGATGCAGTGAAATCCATTTAGTTTCATAGATTCAGTAACACAATGGTAGACTGGCCTATGTACGGATTGGTAAAATTTAATATCAAAAATATATTGTGGAATGTTATCTACTATATTGAGGTTGCAAGCTTTACCTTAAGTTCACTTTATTGAAGGTCAAGAAATCTGGCTTGATGATTCAACCTAAACCCTACAACGGAGTTTTACGTAATCCATAGAAATGTATATAAATAATTTATCTATAAAAGAGAAGATAGCTGCAACAATAAAGACAAATGAACGGGAAAAAAATAAATAAAATCTTAAGGAATAGTAATGAACATGAAAAATTATCACATCGAGTTACGTTTTTTACTAGAATAACTTTAAGATTAATCAGTCATGAGATCTAATGTTTAGAGATGTGATCGATTTCATACGCTACTGAAGGTAATTCTTATAGTATTATCGTCATATTTTGAGTCATTATGCATATAATATTGCGAGTGTTTGTGAACATTTCAGTGAGTAATGTTTACTTACTAAAATTATCTTTTCACAACTAGTGTGCCGGGCAATAAGTGTCCAGATTATAGCAACATTGAATTTTCATTTCGGTTAGAGCGAGTAATGCGTAAATATTTAATTTATTATATATATTGCGGTGCAATTGTTTCGCCAAATTGCAAATAGATTAAAGCAATTATTCCCTGGGTAGTAAGCTAAGCCAGCAAAGGGTTGCCTTTTCCCCCAATTGTGATAAAATGTGTTTGTTTAAAACGGAAACAGCCAATGCTCAGTCATAAAATGTATTTCTTTTTGCAGAAAGATTAAACGAATGTATGTTACTCTCTCTTTGGTCAGCAGAGAAACTTAAATAAATGGACAGTTATTCATATCAAATCTAGAATTTGTGGAAGCCAATTCTTCACCACATAAAGTGGCATTAGGATTTTGGAGCTGTAGATATGAGTGGTATAAATCAATCTTAGAAAGCGGTAGAGGTGGATGTCTAGTTACTTACTCCCATTTGCCCATTATTTTCTCTGATGACAATCGGTAGCTCCAGATGTGTTCGTTTAGCGGCGAGAATCTAGTTTACGAAAGATGCGTCATGAATAAGCATCGCCTTTACTTCTTTTCCGAAACTTTTCTCATTATTCAAATCTACTCTAGGTGTCCAAAGTAGCTCACGTGGCAGCGATGATGTTACGTGCTGTTTATTTCACCCAGGAATTCCGAATGGTTAAAGCTTCAGGCTGTGTCCTGATTTCTCTCCTCGTCGGAAGGAGCAGAGAATGAGTGCAAACATATGTCTGCCCGTTTGCATTAGAGGCTTTTAGTATATTGGTATATGCTTATGCAAGACTTTGTATATTGGTATGTGTATTTCAGCTGTCTGTAATCTAAGTTTAAACAGTTTTTTCTTAAAAGACCATACAAGAAACAAATATAGTATAAACCACTCAATTTCGACAAATATACGTTGGCCTTCATCTCTGTGGGAGATAAGTAAGGACGTTTACACAAAAAACACTACATAGTGGTAGGCCACTCATGCTGCAACGAATATTCCACAGTGAAAATTCCCCGTTGACAGGGAGTCTGTTCTTGATTCCAGAGCTCAATTAACTTAATTGACTTAGCTGGAAAAAATCCTCCTCCTAAAGAGTCAATTAATCACGAAGGAATTTCGGGACCTCGTTTATGACAACCTTTGCGAATAATGATTCCGCATTATATTTCTCAATAAAGTCGCTGGCGCGTTTCATGGCACAGAAGCGAAAGTACAAAGTTGGCAGCAAATCGACTGAACATTTTTATATCATTTAAAGTGAGGAACCTTTATTTGAAGTGAATGAATCTGTTCATTTCAAATAAATGTCTTCCTACCTAGAAACCCCCTGACAGGACTCACATTTCCAAATCCGGTAAGTCCTTATGTGAATATCAGAATACATAAACAAAAATACGATAATGTTATAAAACACTGTCTTGCTCAGATGTTTAATCTCAAATGTGTGAGACTAATGACACACTCCCTATAAGATCACTGTATAACAAACAATTCTCTAGTCTTTATCGAAAATGTACTGTAAAAAAATTATAGGTTGAGACGTTTATTGTCTGAATATATGCTGAGTTTTATAACACTCGAAAAACAATTCTAATTATTTTTTTTTTACCCCTGGCTACCTACGTACCATGATCAATGGAACTGCGGCATAATTGTATAATTCAAGTAGGTGGTAGAGCCTTTTACTGCGATGTGCATAATCCGCAGAGAGAGAGAGGAGGAGAATGATAAGAGGAGAGAGAGACGAGAGAGAGAGAGAGAGAGAGAGAGAGAGAGGAGAGAGAGAGAGAGAGAGACGTGGGGATTGGGAACTTCTTAGCAAACATATTATAGAGACTGTTTAGCTTCTGGTTGAAGCTAATTAAAATTCAATTGGGTATTTCACGTAAACGATGCTTCCTACATTTATCTCTCTCTCTCTCTCTCTCTCTCTCTCTCTCTCTCTCTCTCTTCTCTCTCTCTCTCTCTCTCTTTCAAACGAACCAGAGTTGTTTAACAAACGAACCAGAGTTAATTAAAAAAAAAAAAACCATTGCCGGTAAAAAGCTAACACCAGGATTCTGGGAACTCTGCATCGCCGGTTTGTTTCCTGCCAGCATTTGCATTAAATGTTTGGCCATGTAGTTACTGATCCAGCATTTGGATTAGATGTTTGTATTAGATGTTTGGTCATGTAGTTACTGATCCAGCATTTGGATTAGATGTTTGTATTAGATGTTTGGTCATGTAGTTACTGATCCAGCATTTGGATTAGATGTTTGAATTAGATGTTTGGCCATGTAGTTACTGATCCAGCATTTGGATTAGATGTTTGTATTAGATGTTTGGTCATGTAGTTACTGATCCAGCATTTGGATTAGATGTTTGGTCATGTAGTTATTGATCCAGCATTTGAATCGGATGTTGAATAAGGTGATTGGCCATGTAGTTAATGATCCAGTATTTGCATTAGAGTTTGTGGTCATGTAGTTATTGATCCAGCATTTGGATTAGATGTTTGAATTAGATGTTTGGCCATGTAGTTACTGATCCAGCATTTGAATTAGATGTTTGGTCATGTAGTTACTGATCCAGCATTTGGATTAGATGTTTGTATTAGATGTTTGGCCATGTAGTTACTGATCCAGCATTTGGATTAGATGTTTGAATTAGATGTTTGGCCATGTAGTTACTGATCCAGCATTTGGATTAGATGTTTGGCGGTCATGTAGTTATTGATCCAGCATTTGGATTAGATGTTGTATTAGATGTTTGGTCTTGGTAGTTAGTTGATTGATCCAGCATTTGAATCGGATGTTTGAATAAGGTGATTGGCATGTAGTTAATGATCCCCAGCATTTGCATTAGATGTTTGGTCATGTAGTTATTGATCCAGCATTTGGAATTAGATGTTTGTATTATAGTGTTTGGTCATGTATTAATTGATTCAGCATTTGAATTAGACGTTTGAATTAGATGTTTGGCAATGTACTTATTGATCCAGCATTTGAATTAGACGTTTGGATTAGAAGTTTGGCCATGCAGTTTTTGATCCAGCATTTGGATTAGATGTTTGTATAGATGTTGATCATATAGTTATTGCTCCAGCATTTGAATCGGATGTTTGAATTAGATGTTTGGCCATGAAGTTATTGATCCAGCATTTGAATTAGATGTTTGAATTAGATGTTTGGCCATGAAGTTATTATCCAGCATTTGAATCGGATATTTGAATTAGATGTTTGGCCATGAAGTTATTGATCCAGCATTTAAATCGAATGTTTGAATTAGATGTTTGGCCATGTAGTTATTGATCCAGCATTTGATTAAGACGTTTGAATTAGATGTTAGGCCATGCAATTAATGATCCAGCGAAGGATATTGATATTGACCCAGTAGGCAGGGGCACCATTACTAAGCAAAGGCGTGAACATTCATTCAATAGTTGATATAGGTAAAACTCTTAACAGACAGACAAAGAGAAAGACAACATTGCAATTTCAGCCTTTTTACTGAGACTATAACGTTAGTTTTGAAAGGCTTCTATTTCCATACAGGATTCACAGACAGATAAAGGATAACAGATTAGCATTGCTTTAGAAGTCTGAGTGGCAGTGAATATTCTTCTTCCTGTTTAAATTTAGTTTTTTTTGATAACTACACCTCAAGAAAACAGATTTAGCCGTTTTCGCCCCCCCCGGGGTTCCCGCCCCCCCGGTCAGCAAAGAAAGCGATTACATCGCTTTGTGACTTTCCCTAGTTCAAAGTATGACGTCAGCTGTTAAAATAAGGGATGTAATTAGAACCCTTATAAAGATCGCTTAGCTTTATTCAAGTTTTTTTCCTGCGTTCAACATTTACATTTCTGTTTCATAGACGAGAAATATAGTTAACATACACACAAGAAGTACACGCGTGTATGTGTACCTGCGCGTCCGCGTGTGTATGTCATCATTTTGATTTATCCAATATATATATATATCTATATATATATATTATATATATATATATCATATATATATATATATATATATATATATAGAGGACAATAATTTGGAAGCATAATTTTTCCCGCAGTTGCTGGTCACTTTATTTAAGAGCTGAGCATTTGATATCCGTCATAAGTTTCCAGTGACAAATATGTAAATTTGAAATAACACCCGCGAGTCGTAACTGCCACCGAATAATTCATTTTTCTTCTCTGACTGAGAATCCTTACTTTACTCTTTTTTGTTTTACGGCATCATATGACACTGGTATATATATATATATATATATATATATATATATATATATATATATATATATATATATATATATATATATATATCTAATAAAAGGAGCCATAAAAACACCCAAATGTAGAGAGAAAAGTACTATATTTCAGAGACTGCTGTCTCTCTCTTCAGGTATATGAATGAGAAAAGTTTACAGAAAAGGTGGTATTTATACCAAGAGATTCGTCCACAAGTAAGCCAATTTAGGTCACCCCGCTGATAATCTTCCTTTAATCTTCTTAAGCGTTGGTTGAATGAACACTGCGTCGACGATGTCCGATGTCCAATTCCCTTTTGAGATGTTCATTACCTGCTTCTCTTTTGTATTAAGGCCGATTCCATCATTTGACTCTTGTACCGGCAGTTGCTGCTATAAATTACACGTGACATATTCCAGTTTATTCTATGGTTATGTTCATTTATATGGTTGAAAATAGCCGAGTTCTGTTGTCCATACCTAACTGACCGTTTGTGTTGTATTAATCTCTGGGGAAGTGATTTACCTGTAAATCCGATGTAAGATTGGTCACAGTCCTGGCATGGGATCTCATATACCCCAGAGTCTTTGGGCGATGTCTTTTGTTGGACGTTAATCAGGGATTTGGCTAAGGTATTTGGGTAGGTAAATGCAAAAGGGTTGGATTTCCCAAGGGTGTGAGTTACTCTCTTAATCGTCTCCAGGTGGGGAATTTTTATTTTATTGTTGGGTGTGTCTATGGTCTTGTCTTTAGGGGGTCGGTAGAAAATTACGTTTGCTTTTTGAATTCTTTCTCAATTATATGGTCAGGATACTTTAAAGATGAAAGTTGGTTGCGAATTAGTTCAAATTCTTTTTTCCAGGAAATCTGGGGAACAAATTCGTAAGGCTCTTAAGAATAGGTTGCTAGCTACACCTATCTAGATAGTATTGTCATGATAGCTAAAGTAGTGAATATATGAAAGTGAGAACGTTGGTTTTCTGTATATGGTAAATTTGTATTCTGTCGTGTCTCTGATTATTAAAACATCAAGAAAAGGAATTTTGTTGTCTGTTTCCCATTCAACTTTAAATTTGATGCTGGGCACTAATGCGTTTAATTTTGAGAGGAATTCATTAAAATTACCCCACTTATTATCCCAAAATGTTAGTATGTCATCCACGTATCTCATCCACAGCATGTTTTTGGGTTTTATTGCATTTATTACTGTAGTTTCAAAAGTATTCCATGTACAGATTGGCTAAAATAGGACGTAAAGGACTACCCAATACTACACCCGAATTTTTGCTTGTAGAATGATTCCCCGAATGAAAATACGTTATTAGATGCACATAATTCAACTAACTTTATTATTTTGTCAAGTGCCAAAGGGAAATGATCTGAATAGGGGATCATTTTTCCCTTCAAAAACTGAAGAACGTCCTGTACTGGTACTTTTGTGAATAGGGAGTCTACGTCAAGGCTTAAAAGTTTTATGTTGTGAAGTGGTATATGTGCTTCTCTGAATATGTGACAAAAGTCTTCCGAATGTTTGATGTGACTGGGAGAAAAAGTGCCTAAAAAAGGAGAAAGGAGGCCAGCTAACCATTTAGAAATTTTGTAATTGAAAGCTCCGGCGCATGAAACGATGGGTCTGAATGGAAGATTATCTTTGTGAGTTTTGGGAAGACCATAAAAGTAGGGTAATTTAGGATTAATTACTTTAAATTTCTCTAATAGTTCAATACTCTTTTTGTAGGCCAATTAATCTTACTTTCCGAAAAGATTCTGTGGGAACGTTCTGGAGGGGATTTTTCGTCAGTTTTTCGTAAGTATTTGTGTCGCTAAGGAGCTGGTTGATTTTGTCGAGGTAGAAGTCTTTGTCCATTATTACAATTTTGCCGTCTTTGTCGGATCTACTTATTATAACATCTAACTTTTTTAGCGAGTGGATGGCTATCATGAATCTGCGGGGAACAGGATATTTCTTATGAAGGTCAGTTAAAGCATTTAGTAACACTCCTTTTAAACATATCTCTTCACGGCTGTAGTTTTTGTCAGATATGAATTTATCAAAAGCCACTATGAAGTCTAGGTTGTTTTGCGGTCTGGCATAAGGCCAAAGGATAAGCCTAAATTTAAAACTAAATGTTGATTTACAGTAAGGGGGGGTGTTGGATAAGTTTAAAACTTTGTCTTGTTGTTCAAGATTATTCCATGCGCTATTATTCTATTAGGTTATTAACTTGCGTAAAAGTCTGTCTGGAATGAGTCACGCTATTATAGGCAGCAATGTCGAACAGGTATCTGATTTCATTCTGTTCCGACATTGCTGCCTATAATAGCGTGACTCATTCCAACAGACTTTTACGCAAGTTAAATAACCTAATAGATAATAGCGCATGGAATAATCTTGAACAACAAGACAAAGTTTTAAACTTATCCAACAGCCCCTTACTGTAAATCAACATTTAGTTTTAAATTTAGGCTTATCCTTTGCCCTTATGCCAGACCGCAAAAACAACCTAGACTTCATAGTGGCTTTTGATAAATTCATATCTGACAAAAACTACAGCCGTGAAGAGATATGTTTAAAAGGAGTGTTACTAAATGCTTTAACTGACCTTCATAAGAAATATCCTGTTCCCCGCAGATTCATGATAGCCATCCACTCGCTAAAAAAGTTAGATGTTATAATAAGTAGATCCGACAAAGACGGCAAAATTGTAATAATGGACAAAGACTTCTACCTTGACAAAATCAACCAGCTCCTTAGCGACACAAATACTTACGAAAAACTGACGAAAAATCCCCTCCAGAACGTTCCCACAGAATTTTTTCGGAAAGTAAGATTAATTGGCCAAGACAAAAAGAGTATTGAACTATTAGAGAAATTTAAAGTAATTAATCCTAAATTACCCTACTTTTATGGTCTTCCCAAAACTCACAAAGACAATCTTCCATTCAGACCCATCGTTTCATGCGCCGGAGCTTTCAATTACAAAATTTCTAAATGGTTAGCTGGCCTCCTTTCTCCTTTTTTAGGCACTTTTTCTCCCAGTCACATCAAACATTCGGAAGACTTTTGTCACAAATTCAGAGAAGCACATATACCACTTCACAACATAAAACTTTTAAGCCTTGACGTAGACTCCCTATTCACAAAAGTACCATACAGGACGTTCTTCAGTTTTTAAGGGTGAAAAATGATCCCCCTATTCAGATCATTTCCCTTTGGCACTTGACAAAATAATAAAGTTAGTTGAATTATGTGCACTAATAACGTATTTTCATTCGGGGAATCATTCTACAAGCAAAAATTCGGGTGTAGTATGGGTAGTCCTTTAAGTCCTATTTAGCCAATCTGTACATGGAATACTTTGAAACTACAGTAATAAATGCAATAAAACCCAAAAACATGCTGTGGATGAGATATGTGGATGACATACTAACATTTTGGGATAAATAAGTGGGGTAATTTTAATGAATTCCTCTCAAAATTAAACGCATTAGTGCCCAGCATCAAATTTAAAGTTGAATGGGAAACAGACAACAAAATTCTTTTCTTGATGTTTTAATAATCAGAGACACGACAGAATACAAATTTACCATATACAGAAAACCAACGTTCTCACTTTCAATATATTCACTACTTTAGCTATCATGACAATACTATCAAGATAGGTGTAGCTAGCAACCTATTCTTAAGAGCCTTACGAATTTGTTCCCCAGGATTTCCTGGAAAAAGAATTTGAACTAATTCGCAAGCAACTTTCATCTTTAAAGTATCCTGACCATATAATTGAGAAAGCAATTCAAAAAGCAAACGTAATTTTCTACCGACCCCCTAAAGACAAGACCAGAGACACACCCAACAATAAAATAAAAATTCCCCACCTGGAGACGATTAAGAGAGTAACTCACACCCTTGGGAAATCCAACCCTTTTGCATTTACCTACCCAAATACCTTAGCCAAATCCCTGATTAACGTCCAACAAAAGACATCGCCCAAAGACTCTGGGGTATATGAGATCCCATGCCAGGACTGTGACCAATCTTACATCGGATTTACAGGTAAATCACTTCCCCAGAGATTAATACAACACAAACGGTCAGTTAGGTATGGACAAACAGAACTCGGCTATTTTCAACCATATAAATGAACATAACCATAGAATAAACTGGAATATGTCACGTGTAATTTATAGCAGCAACTGCCGGTACAAGAGTCAAATGATGGAATCGGCCTTAATAAAAGAGAAGCAGGTAATGAACATCTCAAAAGGGAATTGGACATCGGACATCGTCGACGCAGTGTTCATTCAACCAACGCTTAAGAAGATTAAAGGAAGATTATCAGCGGGGGTGACCTAAATTGGCTTACTTGTGGACGAATCTCTTGGTATAAATACCACCTTTTCTGTAAACTTTTCTCATTCATATACCTGAAGAGAGAGACAGCAGTCTCTGAAATATAGTACTTTTCTCTACTACATTTTGGTTGTTTTTATGGGATCCTTTTATTAGATGGAATTCTGTTGTTACAGAACATTTTTACCAGTCATATATATATATATATATATATATATATATATATATATATATATAATATATATATATATATATAAATGTTATTTATGCATATAATGCTTATCTATGCACGTTTTTGAGTACCTAAAAACAAATTGTGTATGTATGGGTTATTTATGCATGTAATGCTTATCTAGCACGTTTTTTGAAAAGTACTTACA
>NC_087201.1:12400874-12403374 GCF_015104395.2 Macrobrachium nipponense
CAAATAATGTAAATTAACAGACACACCTAACATGAAACTGGGGAAAAATAGATAAAAAAAAATAAAATAAAATAAATAAGGTAAAAATAAAAAAATTAAATAACAAAATAATATAAGTAAATAAATAAAGACTAAATGTAAACAGCGCGTAATATCTACCTTTCATTTATGTCAAATAAATAAAGCAGGACTAAAAAAAGGCACACCCCTACATGATGCTGGCTAAAAAAAAAAAAAAACCAAGTAAATAAAATAAAGAAATAATAAAATACACAAAATAATATAAATAAACAAATAAAAGACTAAACGAAAACAAACGCGTAATACCTACCATTTATGTCAAATAAATAAAGGAGACTAGCAGGCACACCTAACATGAATTTGGCGAAAAAAAGAAAAAAAAGATTAATTTAAAGACAAAGAACACTAGACCACCACAGCGATATCAGATTCAAACAAAATTTTTTAATGTCTCTTGGCACAACGAAACTCGAAACAAAACGCAAATCTAGAACGCTTCTGCGACTAACATTTCTCCAAACCCTCTCCCTCTCTTTCTCTCCACCCCCCCTTTCCCCCCCTCCGCCCCCCCTCTCCTCCCTCTCTACCCCTAGTCTCGCATAACCCTCTCATCCTCCCATGGGACTCCCTTTCGTCGTCGTGTCGCTGGAGGCGAGGAAGTCATACAAGATAAGCGTGTTTTACAACCTAAACATGACGGTAACCAAGACGATCGAAAGTGATAGTCTGCTTGGCATCACACTCTCCCGGGGGTGGGTTGGGGTGGGAGAGTTTCGTGGGCTCATTACCTCGCTATGAGATGAACTAGAGGCCTTTGTTTTTTTTCGTATGATGTGTATATATCAAATTATCCAGTTCGGTATTCTTTTTGTATCTTATATTCCCGCTAATCCCAAAGGGCATTCACGCAAATGAATAACTTTGCAAGTGTTGAGGGACAGTAAGTTTTCAATGCGTTATTTTTTCAAGCTTTTCTACTCTGGAAAATGTATGGAAAGAAAAGGGACGATAAGTTATATTACTCAGTTCTTTTTTTGCAGCAAACTAGCTTATCTATCTTTTAAAAATTTTCCTTGCTTGCAAAAAAAAAAAAAAAAAAAAAAAAATTTAGGAACAAAAGTCTCAAATTCTACACCTTAAATATTAGAGTTCTGTGGGGACCGCCAAAAATGCACCTTTTATCCCTTTAATATTTCAACACGTTGTTTTATACTATATTAATTTAAAAACTTTTTCTGGTTTTTTCTTTATGGTCAATAAGACTTACTTCATGATTGTCCTTTTCCTTTGAAGGTATTTGCAAATCGTCTTATATATTTTTTAAAAACGATAAAATTTATTGGACTAAACATGCCATATGACGATTAACAGCTTACATTATACTTGAAGAATGACCTCTATATTCAGTATTCCTTTACCCAGCTTTTACATTCATGAACAATAAGTGACCCCTACCCCATAATAGGAGGACTTAGTCAAGAGATATAGCCATTATTTTTTAGCTTTAAGGAAACTTAGGTATGATGTACCTTGATTTGAAGAAATAAAATTAATAAAATGGAAATGACATGACCACTGATTTTGAACAGGAAGTTAAAATAAAAAGCTATCCAATATGAGGTCTCAGAAAGAATTCTAAGTGATTGCCTTTCTCATCCATTCAAAATGTTTTTTTTTTTTTTCTGTTCCAGTACAAAAAAACCAGCCTTTTCGTATTCAAAATACATCATGCAGGCCAAATAAAAACCGTATTCTTATTCAACAAAAGCAAAAGAGGAAATCCATATTTATACTATAACCAAAAACGAATAACTGAATGAAAAGGAAGAACTATGAAACAAAAAGGGAGGAGGCTTTACGATAATAAAATTCCATTTCTACTCTACGTTCCTCACCTCAGAAGAGGCTGCTTCAAATCTCTACTGCTCCCAAACTAATTTCAAATTAATTAAAGGTTTATTATAAAAATTATATATTAGTTAACCATTTATTGGATAACATAAAATTACATTAAAAAAGAAATAATCAGTTTTTCTCCAAGAACAATTAGGATACAAATTCTTTTATTTTGTGTGTTTTCATAAATATTCATAACGCCTGAAATACATTGGAAAATTGATAATTTTAATTTATTTTTGCCTGGCCAATCTCCCGAGAGACCCGTTTTTCTTACTCTTATTAAGTCTTTATCTTTCATTTTTATTTTCTTTCCTTCCTTTTGCAATCAATAATAAACTGATCTGAGATTCAAGTCTCAGGAACATTTGTGAATCCTTTTCAAAAGGTTGTAAGATCATTATGTCTCCGATGGTTGCTGTCGTCATCCATCACCAATCAGTCGTTTTAATGAGGAAACTGACTGAGGAAGTCTCTCTCTCTCTCTCTCTCTCTTAAATAACTTTGACGTACGTGTGTGCATGTGTGTGCTTTTGCGTGTACGCGTTATATCTCCTTTATCCTCAGTTAAGAATTTGAGTAT
>NC_087201.1:12408374-12467640 GCF_015104395.2 Macrobrachium nipponense
ATAAATAACTGCATTGTTAGTACAGCAGTTCTCTTTACATTACCCAGTATGCTAAGTAAAACACCATATCTCTACTGTTTTAATTATCAGTCACTTTCTTGCACTGACCGAGTATTAACAACACCTTCATTCTTATTACGGATATATTTCAATCAGGAATATATATTCCAGTTTATAAATAACTCAGTCGGCCGTATTGGCTTTGTGAATTAGATTGAAGGAATTTAATATAATTCAGAAAATGTATGACGCACGTAATTTATAAAGGCAAAAAAAAAAAAAAAAAAAAAAAAAAAAAAAAAAAAAAAGATCAGTCAAGATGACTCGCAGCTAAGAACATCAAGCAATTTTCCACTGATAGAATCGATTGTCAAATATGGATCCACATTATTCCTTCCAATCTCCAAGCGATCTCTTTACCTCACCTTTGCACGATGACCTGTGGTGATATGAAGGTCTCATCAGCTCATAAAAGATCCTTTGCAACCTTTTCTCCTTGATAATGTGTGAATCCCAAATATGGTTGCGATTGAAGCATAGATATCTCCAGGCTAATGTTTTGTTTAGGCAAGATGTTGCTTGTGTCGTTTTTAAAGGAGGGATGGTTTTAAGATTTGAAGACCATGATACTTAGGGTAACATTTGAAAAAACTCTTCAAATAAATGAGGAATCATACAGGGTGTCCATAAAGTCCCGGTACCATTACAAGCAATAAGTACTTGTAGTGGTACTGGGACTTTATGGACACCTTGTAGTTGTTCTGATGTTTCCATATTATTATTCAACCAAGCTCTTAATTTTCTATAAATTCTTAACCATTAAAATATTTTTTTTAAATGACAAACCAGTTAATGATATTTTTTTTCCTGTTCCGGTCCGCAAATTCCCCCGAGATGTATACTAGTATTGCACCAGCCTTGGTTTTGTTTGCCATGCCCTAGGTTAGTTAGGTTAATTTAGGTTGGGTTAGGTTAGGTTAGTTCACAAATGAGTCGTACATGTAATTTGGGTGTGGGAAACGTAATGAGATCATCTCTAAGAAGATTTTATGATGAGTTTTTAAGATATGGCGCTCCGCTTTAGGGAATGTGACGGTTCTTGGTTATAGTTCGGGAAGATGCTTCCGAGTCACCTGCTCTCAGCCGATCTTGAAATATTTTGATTTTGAGCCACAAAGCATCGCTCGCTGATGTGGACTGTTGTTGTCAAGAGTGACAGCACAAGTGAAAATAGTCATTTGCTATGTTACATGATTATGAAATCCAGATATTTATTTATTATTATTATTATTATTATTATTATTATTATTATTATTATTATTATTATGTGTTCCATATTCATTTGAAACGAGAAAAACACCGATATGTTCCGAAGCAGGCACTCACAGAATAGCAATTTGCTATTAGACACAAATGAATGCTATGGATGCTGTAGAGGTGATGATACTTTTATATCATGTTGACTATTTTATAATAGCAATAATAATAATAATAGGAACACTAGGCACGATCCCCAGTCCCATGAAAAGGAGCCTGGAAAAACTAGATGCTGAAGTAGCTCCAGGACTCGTACAGGAGAGTGTGCTTCTTGAAACGCACATAGTGAGAAAAAGTAATGGACTCCTAAGGATAGGATGCAACCCGGAACCCCACACTACAAAAACCACCCAGTCGAATAGGATGACTGTGATAGAAAAAAAATAATAATAAAAGAGACATATCGCTAATTAAGCCGAAATCTTTAGTATTTAAATCAAAACAGAACAAAAATGATAATTTTTAAAGGTTAATTTGTATATTAACCAGGTACTGAATAAGAGATTTGTTTCTCTTGTGAAATAAACGGATAATGAATGTGTGAATGAACAGATGACGAATTCATTGTCTTGTAAAGAAAAAACGACTAATGAATCCATTGCCTTTCTGTTTAACACAAAAACTCCCGAAACCCATCAAAAATAGATTAATAAATGATTACAGCATTAATAGATCAATACAAAGTCGCTTGTCCCATCTAAAAAAAAAAATAGAAATAAAACTAGAAAAAAAATATTCCTGAGAAAAATGCTACAGCGTCATGCATAGAAATGCTGTTTGCGCTTACTCGGGGAGTAAGCCTACAAGCTACTTTCTTTTTTGTTGTTGTTGTTTCTTGTTCTTGTTGGGGAGGTAGGAAACAAGGTCTATGGAAAAAGCCTAAAAGAGCTGAAAAAGGGTTTCACGTCGAGTTAAAGATACAGGAATTTTATTTATTAGAGTGAAAATGAAAAATATAAACAATAATGTGCATGTTAAACAGTAAAAAAAAAAATAGTTCTTATAAAATACAGTGTATTTATTTTAGTTTTCGTTGGTGGAACATTGCTCTGTTTGAACGCAGATTTTAGCACGTTTTAATTTATTGGTGTACTGAATTCAAACAGTGTTCCTGTTCGATTATTTTGTGTTTCCACTTATAACTGAGAGTTTATGAACGTGTTTAATTTGTGTCCTTTTTTATTTGATCCTTGTTGTTAGTATGAGTACTACTAAATATGAGTATTAATTACGAAGACCACTTAACGTTAAGTTAGGAACGTAATGCTTGCAACTTGTACGTGAGGGAAATAAATCTTGCATGCGTCCCGAGTAAGCTGGAGTTCGGATCACGCCATTTCCCTTTTAATCCTGTTAAACAACTCCATCTGGAGCTATTCATTTGCATAAGAGGAATCCCAAAGCATAAATGAAAATATCAAAGCTATTTTGAAAAGGCACAGGACGCAAGGAAGTTGATCTGTTTCGTCAACAAGGCGTGATCCGAACTCTTTGCTTAACTTACTCGGGGTTGCAACGAGAGAAAATTCAAATAAATACACTATATTTGACTAGAAATGATTATTATCTATTGTTTAGCATGCACATTATTTACTTTTTGCACGTGCATTCTAATAGATAACCATAAATATCCTATCCCTGAAATTCCTGTATCTTTAACTCAACGCGAAACACCTCTTTCAGACCTTATGCTCTTCCATGGAGCTCTCCTAACCAACTCCCACCCTCAACTAGAACAACAACAGTAAGAACAACAACAACAACAAGATTATGCCGTGAACCAATTGGTCGAAAGTCTCACTAATCTCTTCGTGAGGACTTGTCAACCGCTTTTATGGCATAAAAATGTTCATACATATACATACGAAGCGACAACGTCAACAAGAGGAAAACAAATCTACCGGCAAAATAACAATAACAAAAACAATTTACTATTGACTTCCGTGCCTAACTTAAGCGCTCGGCTAATCGGACTGCCTTTACGTGCGAGTCACAGTGTAGTGAATTTTTTTTTATCTAATAGCTTTGATACGCATCGGAACTTGGAAATTCTAACGTGTCTACCAAAAGCTTAAAGGCAGTAACTAAATATTAGAAGCATTAACGTTTTGGGCATCTGGAATCGCTATCAAAGTCAGCTGAATTCCAGTTTTACCATCTCCAGTGCTTCCAGACGTGTCTGCTACATTGACCTGCTCAACCGTGATGACTATTTTCGCTTGTTTCGATGAGTAAGCCTAGAAACTACTTTGTTGTTGTTGCTGATGTTGTTTGGGGGTTGTTGGAGAGATCTACGGAAGAGCCTAAAAAGTCTGATAAAGTGGGTTATAATGGGATATTTATGATTTTATTAGAATGAAATCGTAAAAAATAAATAATGTTCATATTAAACAGTACAGAAAAATGATTCTATTAAAATATAGCGTATTTACTTTAATTTTAGTTGGTGAAACAAGGCTCTATTTGACCAATAGATCATAACACGTTTTAATTTACGTTAGAAGTTAGGAAATATAAAGAACTTTCTGCGTGAAGGGAAAATCTTGCACGTATTACCGAGTAAGCTGGAGGTCAGATCACGCCTTGTTCAGATTGAATCTTACCCTGCGTTCTCAAGCTTCATTTTGACATGTTATGTCCATCGGTCTGGTACACATTACCTGCAAATCATTTACTATATAAGTTGATATCGGTTTATGTTAATACCAGGCTTTAGTTCTGGTTATCTCGTAAACGTACATCATAACAGGGATTTGGCAACTATTCAGAAATTTTCCATTAATACGTCTAAAGGAAAAGTTTGTTTTCCCAAAGTTCGAAAATCAGGAAGCGTCGCCCCTCTGGACAAAGATATCATCAGCATTAAGATCCGAAACGAAGGAAAATTAGAAGAAATATGAAAAAGAAAAACAATTGACTCCAATTAATAATCCTTTCCAGGTGTCCATTTCTTGTAACTATTTGCAATGAGCAACAATTCTGTCCCCCAAAAACGTGGGTTCATTCGTGGACAGCATGTTTCGGAAAGTAGCATATAGGCCGTTGCTAATACCGAGCTTTCTAACTAAGCAACATGAAATGCTTATATTTAAATAAAAAAACTAATCACCAAACCGGTTCCTAAAAAAACAAAAAACAAAACATCAATCTCACTACCTTGGACGATGAACTATGCATATTAAAGTTCCAATAAACCTCGTGGAGTCTTGAATATGAAATGATTTAAAACCATTTATGGGAAATTTTCCAAGTGGGGTTGAGAAATCTGTAAAATTATTCAGTGCAAATGTTACCAAGAGCAGCTACTCTTTTCATTATGCATTTATACAAGTAATATATATATAATGTGTATATATATATATATATATATATATATATATATATATATATTGGCTACACGTTGGCGAGTTTCCTAATTGATAATAATTTTAATTTTTGGAATGACAGGCGGAGGCACTCCCAAACAATTTAATGTACTGATTGCGTTAGATCCAAAAATGAATGGTAAATAAACGACTAGATATTTTGATCATGAAATAACAGTCGAAATGAGTCTTATTTTTTATATACTTTGTAAGGGGCCAATATTCATTATTTTGTATATTAGTGTCTAGATTATTTTTTTTGGAAGATTTATAGCATTTCCATTTGAATCAAATTGAATCAAATATTGTCTTAAGAGTGTTGCATAATTTCTTTGCCTTGAATGGCTCTGAGGTATTTTGCTCAGTGATTGGAGCTGCTCAAGTGTCTTGAGGGGAAAGAAAAAAAGAGCTCAGGATGGAATAGTGTCCATTGACTCATCACACACCATCGAAAGGACGATTGAATGACCCATTTTCACTCTCGACCGTCGTCTGATCTTTAAAGAACTTCTAATTTCCCAGTCAGGAAATCTTATATCATGTGAATAGTTCTCCCACCACCGCTATGACCACTATTCCAGTTGTCACTGCTACTTTCTTCAACATGGAAATAAGTGTGTTTATGGTTTACAATTAACAATGAAAGTATGGAAGAATATTATTAATTAATATTTGTTTTCATATGCATTTTGTACAAGTGGATTTACCTTCAAACAAAATCCGAAAGCGAGTATATCACACATCCATTAACGGTAAAATAGATTTTCAAATTTTTTTTTTTAATTTTTATGCTGAATATGTCCAATAGCTTTTATATAATGTACGATTTGGAAAATCATTTTCATCGGAGCTCCAACTACTGATGAATATGTAAACACATCACTCGTAACAAATCGTCATTAGATATCGGGAATAATTCATCTACTTTACTGGGACTTCGTCAAAGCCTCGTGTATCCCAGGACTAGGAATGAATATCATTTATTGTTTAAAATATTTATAGAACAGAACGAGCTGAAGTTTTTACAATTCTGATCTTATAAATGACGCCCAGTACCATATAGTAGTGATATCATATATATATATATATATATATAGATATATATAGTATATAGAAATATAATATATATATATATATATTATATATATATATATATATATATAGATATATTATATAATATATATATATATGAGTACTTGAAGTAATCAAAGGTCCACAATTATGTAAAATGTATTAAAAAATACATCAAAAGACGGGAGCTTTCGTCTCTTGATCAGTAGTCCTCATCAGCGTACTGATTTTTCTTTTCAAAAAAAATATATACCAAAAAAAAGTTACGAAGGACAGGCAGGAATGTCTCACTTCAGGATCGAACCCAGGTCTTCATTTGAAAGGCGATGACCGCTGTCACCCAGCCCCACAAGTCATAAAAGAAGCTGGGACCTCTATAACTAACTGCACCTGGGCGAGATATCGATGAATTCGATGGCATTTTGATTGCTGGTCAACATTTTATCATTAGTTTTACAATACTTTCTAAATCTTCTGCTGACTTTGTCTCTCCCCAAATGTTTAGTTGATGGGATCAAGACAACAAAAAGATCAGAAATCTAACTAATCCGTGACCTCTACAAAGTGTACTACATTATGTCTTTCTGTGGTTTTATTACATGATGCGGACGGAATTGTAGCGTCCATAAACATAAGCAATACATTTAGATACAATACAATAAAATGGAATTCAAGTTATGCAAAAATAACACATTACAATAAGATTTACAATAACCAAAAAATTTTGGGTGAACTATAATGGAAACAAAAACCACGTCTTCTGGTTGTTGGGCAACAACGGAAAATTTAAATAGGGGTGCAAGGATGTGGAGAGAGAGAGAGAGAGAGAGAGAGAGAGAGAGAGAGAGAGAGAGAGGTATCTGAGTTATTTACTATATCGGTGTTAGATAATATAGGCCGCCTACAAGATGGGAGCGATCTGTCTGCTTCCAGTTAGCGGTTCTTGGTTGGTTTAGAAAATGAAGACCGATTATGCTATGATTAATCGCTGGAGATTTGGTTCCGTACAGATGATGTTGGTATTCTCCACTGGTTCCTGAGTCGTCGGTTTTCGGTTGTGATGATCGACGTAGTGCTGGTGGATGGCTCCTTTATTACGACGTGCCTGTGAACGTCTTTTCAACGTTGTAGAAGTGTGTCCGACGTACGTTTTTTTTTTTTGGAGGACTGACACGTCCTCTCTGGGCAAGTAAATCTGTTAACGACGTCAGCACTGTCTTCTTTGTTCGGGTTCTGGTTGCGGTTGTTCCTCACTACGAGGGAAGCAGTCAAATGAGGCTTGCAATAGATGCGAACTTGAACCCGTTCGAAGGGGGCTTTGGGCGTTGCCCCTCTGCTGTTTATGCTGGTGATCGCCTTCTTATCTTCTTCAAATCTTTCGCTACATTTCAATTCTCCTCCTAGTTACATCTTGCATTAGTTTATCCTGAAATTCGTTGTTTGATCAAGAGTTGCTGGATTCGCTCGATTTCCAGTTGTCTCCCGCGCGCCGCCTCGTGGAACAATTGGTTATAGTTCTCTTGAATTTAAAACCAAGGTGCATCACCTTACAAAAATATGCCAACAAAATGCCAAATGAGATACACTTCCCCAAAATAACTGGTGATTTTAAATCTTGATATTGTTATGGAACGATAAAAAAACTCACAAGCCAGGGAACCCCATCAGGCCCATAATATCCCAAAATAACCTAGAACCACCTACCAATCAGCAAAGAAACTGAACGAGAATTGCATTAATATGCTTCCCATCAAAATAATCAGTACAGTCGACCACAGTCATCGATTTACTCCATAACGCAGAACCGGAAAAAGACATAGTATTTCTCGATGTAAGAGACTTTGTTTACAAACGTGTCAGTGGATGACACCATTAACGTGATGCTTGACCGCATTGCCATTCCAATCGAGAACCGCTATGTGAAAATATCCATTGGAATTGGAAACTCAGCAGAAATATCATTTTATAGGATGAAGATAACTTTTACATTTATTTTGAGAGCATTGGAATGTGTCCATTTGTAACTAACATATTCGTAGTATTTCAAATATATAGCTCAATCTAAAGACGGCCTATCTTGACTATCTTCCAACGCGTTTTCTCCTCCTGTTTAATTAGTTCAATCAACGAAATTCATTATATCTATCTAAATATAACTGAATCCATGCAAGATTTTCCCTTCCTGCATAAGTTATAACATTATGTTCTTACTTTTAACATACAATAAAACATGCTAAAATCTACGGTCAAACAGAGCGTAGTTTCACAAACGAAAATTTAAATAAATACGCTATACTTTATTAGAAATAGTTTTCCTGTACTGTTTAACATGCTCTTTATTTTTTACATCTTCCTTCTAATAAATAAATCATCAATATCCCACCCTAAAATTACTGTATCTTTAACACAAGCAAAACACCTTTTTCAGATATTTTCAAGCTCTTCCATAGACCTTTTCCTACCCTCCCCCCAACAAGAGAACAACAACAACAACAACAACAACAACAAGAAAGTAGTTTGTAGCTTACTCCCTGAGTAAACGAAAATGTTGATCGTTGGACCTAGTAACTCGCCATTCATGAGAGGGAGTGAGAACCTCATTATCACTACGATAATGACGCTGCAGGTGAGCTTGTCTGTTTTTTTTTTAATTTTACCTATAATGCTTAAGCATTACTGATGATCATTGCTCTGAGATGAAAGGCAATAATGTGGATAAGTATCGGGAAATGATAGACGAACAAAAGCCAATTGTGAAGTTCAATTTTTGCTTCTTATCTCATTCTTTTTTTCAACATTCATAGCGATAGATTCAAATTTCCAAGGGGACTGTAATGCATTATTTTTAAATGTAACCATTGTTTTGTTTTTTAATTCAACAACAAAGTATTTTACGGATTTTTTTGCCATTGGATTAAAAATATAACTCAACTCCTTTCGGTAGAATTTTAAGGTTTAGTCTGATGTCATACAAGCTATTTACTCTTTATTTTAATAAGATTTCTTATTAGAAGATTACATACGCTATTGTTATTGCTTTTATTTTTCCTCTTTCTTTCATTTACCAAACTACAAAAACATTCTTACTAATTCATTGCTTCACTTTGCTTTTACCACATCTACAGTTTTGTTTTCCAACACAAAAACTATTTTTGAATAACGTTTTCATTCTCAATCTAGCCAATTTATTTCATGCATTAGTTGCAGAATTTCACAAGTCTGATTGTTTCATCAACATTGTCCTATATTTATTATTCCCTCTTTTTATGTTATACCTTTAATACTAATATCTTCCTTCACTGATTTTGACAGGCAACAATGAATTCCATTCAGCTGTATCCCGGGATTTTATTTTGACAGAGTTATACTCGTTATCCCTGTTCAATGATTTTTACTATCGGTTTCAAAGTAATAATTTTAAACAGTTCAGTAGTGCTTATTTACTCAACAGTTAAAGAGAGTCATCACTTGTGCTGTACAAAAAAAGACCAGGAATTACAGAATTATGGTCAGTCGTCTGAGCAGGAAACGGTGGCCTGTCTTTAAATTGGGTCAAATATGTACATTTTCTCACCTGTATTGCCCACTTTTTATTTTTAGAAGATTGTCTGGAAACGATTTCTCATGCTAACGTATTAGTTTGCCAGCAGTTTCTAACAAAAGAACAATATCAACATTGAACTTGGAATCTCTCCTTCCTCTCTCTCTCGATCTCTCTCTCTCTCTCCATAGAGATAAGTGAGCACATGATGTCATGATCTCTCCTTGGATGCACTAATAAGTCTGTGAGACATCCTAATCCCTGTAATTCTCTCTATCTCCCTCTCTCTCTCTCTCTCTTTTCTCTCTCTCTCTCTCTCTTCTTCTTCTTCTTCTTCTCTCTCACTCTCTCTTTCAGCCACGCTCCGTTGGTGGCCCGTTTTGATGGCACCTACAGCGGTTCCAGACGCATGATCATGGCTAGATTTAACCTCAGATAGAAAAAAAAAATACTGAGAATAGAGGGGCTGCAATTTGGCATAATTGATGATTGGAGGATTGATGACCTACGTACCAATTCGTATTTCTCTAGCTCAGTATGTTTTTTTAAGTTTTAGGGTCGGACAGGAAAAGTGCGGACGGACGGACAGACGAAATAGCTATCTCAATAGCTTTCTTTTATAGAGAAAATGAGGCAATCAGCAATGGATGGAAGTGCGCACCGACCTATTACCAAATTCTTCCAATACAGAAAGAAAATTGTAGAGTAACAATAAGAGAAAATGAAAAGGCTTGTTTTGCGTCACGGGGAAGAAGAACCGGTTAAATCTGCTCTGTAGGATGGGCGTTTCCCTTAGGAAGAATAACGCGCCCATTAGCCGATATTATGAGCTATGGTATTGCCCGCAATTCCTGAAAGGACCCCGCCGGGCGTTATCTATTGGAAACAAAATGTGCGTAAGCTAATGGCGAAGACACTTAAATGAATCAGCTCAGTTATTAGAAGTAGTAGGGGTGTTATTTCAGAAACGAAGGAAGGAAGGGACAAGGCTTTATTTCATAAACTAGTCAACATATGTATACAAAAATTATGTATGGAAATTCGTAAAGTAATCAGTCTGCGGGCACAACCAGTTTCGTTAACCGGCAGAACCAGCTCGTTGCAGGAATACCTTCACCCCCCCCCCCCCCCCCCCCACCCCCCCAAGGGGTTGGGGATGAGGTAGGATGATATCCTATTATAAAGCATCTTAGTGGTCTCCACTATAACCCTGCAAGTTTCATGCCCATCGGACCAGCCGTTTTGGCCCCGTGATTGAAAGACAGACGGACTGACAAGACATAACGCCCACCTAATAGGTTAGATGTTTTGTTGTCTGATGTTTTTCACAGAGACAAAATTTTTCTTCTTTTTCGTTAACTGATTCACGTTTTTCCACTAACCTGCATTTTATCCCTGATAAAACGTAGGCAAAGAGCAATTAGGAGAACGAATGGGATATGTGAAAAAAAAAAAACATACGAAGTATAAAGTAAAAAATAATAATTAAACGAATATGAATAAAAATGTATAAATGATATAAATTAAAACAGAAACATTAAGATAGTAATAAAAAATAATAATAATGAAAGCATAACTTTGATTTTGATCTTGGCAGTATGCAAACAATAACCAAATAAAGAAGAGTAATTAACTTTGGATGCAGATGCTGTCCAGTATTAATTCAGTGGATTGGTGCAATTAAAATTGAATGCTATATTCGTCTCTACAGTCTACGATAATGTAACCTAAGGAATGAAGTTTGTACGAGAGAGAGAGAGAGAGAGAGAGAGAGAGAGAGAGAGAGAGAGAGAGAGTCTTTGTAAGCTCTGAAGAAGTGTCGGTGCTATTTTAACGATAATCCTAACTCAGAACATTATTCGGTAGTCATGGACCTGCATTAAGGTCCATTGTTAAATGGCGTCTATTCACCATTTACAGTTGAATGTAACCAAGTCACCTTAATACGTGACAATGGCTCTCGAGTTTCTAGGTTGTCATCATCTCTGGTGATAATATTGTAGAGCCTTGGTTTTTTTCTACGGATATTAATTTGTCCATCGTAATAAAATACCGACAGATCTTATATATATAATATTTACGTACATACGTTAACGGGACTTCATTGAAAGTGGATGGTATCTAGCATAGAAATTCATAAAAAAAAAAAAAAGCTTTCCAGGACTTGGCAATGAAGACTGTTAGTTCTGGAAGGCTTGTAACTATTTTCTTTAAATAAATTTATCCGCTAGATGCCATCCGCTCTCAATGAGGTCCTTTTAGCAATTACATTAATGAACATTGCAAATTGAATAATTAGCTCAGGTGATGCTGAAAATTATAGCATGATTGCACAACACCGGCTATAGTTACATCAAATTGTTATCTAGCGGTACATGGTAATGAGCAGAGAATTTTAGATTGATGTCTAGGCTAGTCTCTCCGTCTGAAACCTACTAAAGATGCGCAAAATGAGATGCATAATATCGCATTGAATATCGAATTTCGATACGCAATATTGTTGTAGGCCTTGCGTTTTTATAATTACAGACCTTCGGTTCAGATGTAACTTCGAACGTTGATTTACCCCTGGGAGTAAGCCTACAAACTACTTTGTTGTTGTTGTGTTGTTGTTGTTAGGGGGGGCATAGGGAAGTTCTATGGAAGAGCCTAAAAGGTCTAAAAAAAGGTGTTTTGTATCGAGTTAAAGATACAGGAATTTTAGGAAAGGACATTTATGATTTATTTATTAGAATGGACATGTAAAAAGTAAATAATGTGCATTTTGAACAGTACAGGAAAATTATTTCTAATAAAATATGGTGTATTTATTTTAATTTTCGTTCATGAAACAAGGCTCTATTTGACGGTAGATTTTAGCACGTTTTAACCTACGTTAAAAATTAGGAATATAATGTTTACAACTTATGCGTTAGGGGGAAATCTTCCATACATTTCGAATAAGCTGGAGGTCGGATCATGCCTTGTTAGTCTTAGCTGTCACATTTCGGATACATTAGGGAATAAAAGAATGTTCGGTGTATTTTTTTTTTTTATTTTTTCACAATCACAGATTTGAAAGCTTGAACAATTTCCACGTCTTTGTACATAGAAAAGGGTCCTGTTGGATGTTGGAAAAGACGATTTTTGTCGTAATATGAATTGGTCCTAACAGTAGTGATTTGATTATGTGTGTTTCCAATATAGGAATTTTAACGAAACCATCTACTCAATTTTTTTTCTACATACCTTTGGTTATGTGCAAATAAAGTAGTTAAGTATGTCTTAGTTTAACCAGACCACTGAGCTGAATAACATCTCTCCTATGGCTGGCCCGAAGGATTAGATATTTTCACGTGGCTAGGAACCAGTTGGTTACCTAGCAACGGGATTACAGCTTATTGTGGGATCCGAACCACGTTATATAAGGAAATTAATTTCTAGTCACCAGAAATAAATTCCTCTGCTTCTGCATAGTCAGAGCGGGAAGCGAACTCGGGCTACCGAATCGATAGGCGAGTACGAAACCCACTCATCCTTTGAGGAACTGCAAGGTTAGGTAATTCCAAGGGTCTATACTGTATGGAAAGCATTTTGTATCTGAATAAGTCTGCGGTCCGTTTCATAGAAATAAAAATTTAAAAAAAAAAATACCTGTTGCTCGATCGGTGGACGAATCAACAGCTACATCCAGGAACATTATTTACATCGATGAAAAAGTTGAAAAAATTGTTTCTATCATGTTCGTGAATACAAAATTTTAATAATAAACTCGCTCTCATATATTTTTTCTCATTCCATTTTTTGACAGGTCCTGCAAAATCAATAGCAGTTGAATTGCCTTTCCGATAAATTGAATAAAAAAAGGTTATACGTTTTTCATTTTACTTTATTACTCTGAAAATTCTTCCAAACGTTGGATATGTTACAATTACTGCCATCCGATTTGGAAGGCGGAAAAATACAAGAAAGTTTATTCAGCTGCAAAAGACAGTAATTCTTTCCATGGACATCAAGGAAGTACTTGCTAATCCTATAGAGAATATTAATACATTATTTTGCATTTCAATTGCAGAATCTACTATGTGTTGAAACTTAATGTTTTGTTACCTTCTATAATAATAAAATTCGAGTGGATCATGTTTGCCCTCCCCCTGGTGACAGTAAGGAAGAAATGACACAGCCACACAACCTCTGCAAACACGTTTGTCTGCCCCTGGTGGGGTCAAGGTAGGTAGGGGAATGGGAGGGTATAGGGGACATCCACTTTCCTGCTGCAAACCTGTTTGTCCTCCCCAGGTGGGGTCGAGGAAGGTAGGGGACCAGGAGGGGAGGGGAGGACATCCACCCTTATCCAACAAACCTGTTTGTCCACCCCGGTGGGGTCAAGGAAGGTAGGGGAATGGGAGAGTAGGGGGGGACATCCACCCTCCTGCAAACCTGTTTGTCCGCTCCAGGTGGGGTCGAGGAAGGTAGGGGATCAGGAGGGTAGCGAGGCATCCACCCTCATCCTACAAACCTGTTTGTCCGCCTCTGGTGGGGCAAGGAAGGTAGTGGATCAGGAGGATGGGGAGACATCCACCCTCGTCCTGCAAACCTGTTTGTCCGCCCATGGAGGGTGTGTATGTGCGCGCCTGTATCTGTTTACCTCTAGTTTTGTGTCTATGCGTCTATGCAGATAAATGAAGACCATTCGCAATTGTTGTGATCATTTCATTATTGGAGCATTAATTTATCAAGCTTTTTCATTAATACTAAGCTAGAATATTGAGCTCCCTTACTCTGATTGCATTTTGGATCAAAGAAATTAGATTACGATACTTATTCTAATTTCCCATTTTCCCAATAAATCAACGAAGGAAAAAACCATTGGTTTGTTCTAACCAATATCAATGACAGGTTCATCGGTTTTCACTACAAATTCGTGTGGAAGTTTTGAAATAATGCCTCAGACGGTCTTCCTGTCAGCTAAACATTCGCCTCGACATTCTACGAATCATATTACTCTCTTTATGATATTATGCTAATACCAAATCTGATTTTGTATTGGATCTACACAGGAGACAGAGCTACTCCTCCAGGATGTTTATACAGGGTGTCCATAAAGTCCCAGTACCATTACAAGCAATAAATACATGTAATGGTACTGGGACTTTATGGACACCCTGTATATTGTAAATGTAATAATTGAAATATTCTATTGGTGCCTTTAGTAACTGAAAGGTAATTTTTTGTTTTGTTAATCTATTTATTTTTTTTGCCTTTACCGCTTCTTAAGGCCTGAGTATAAAAAGCAAAAAAACTGCATTCGATTAAACCTATTCACTTTATGAAGGAACCTTTATTTCAGTAAGAATGAATTATTTTCCCAACTGCATGGCCTGGTTTATATTACTAGCTTGTGGTTTCCAATGAAAAGAATCCTGGACAAAATCTGTGGATATAAGTATGAGAAATTCGTATGTATTGGCAAATCACAGAATTTGGTCTTGTCCAGCAAATAGAGGAATCATTCATAATTTACTGAATATCTTTATTTAAAAAAAATAAGGGTACAAGTACAATGATAACAATGAGAAACAATTGCCTCCTAAAAGGGAGTTAGTATGACTTAACTTCTGTGTCGGGATCGAGGTCTCGACCAGGTGGGAACTTTTATGAATGAAAGTCATGTGATCATCATCTCTGGGTTACCAGATGGGAAATTTTATGAAGAAAGTCACGTGATCATCATCAATGGACTTCTCCGCTTGATATTAGTGGCAATTCAGAATAGAACTCGAATCGATCGTAGAGAGTTAATCGGAATATCAATCTATACGTCAGTTGCCTTACGGTGAATTGGGTCATTGTAGTGAAATTCAGCAACCCCTTCGTTTAACTTTCTTCCTATAATCCGTAGTTGCCTCAGAAGTATATATTCAATATTACTGCAAGAATGTTCTTGAATGCCAAGGTATATACGTCTCATTGATTACCCCAAAATATATCGTTTTTGCTTTCGATCTGAACTTTTTGTAGACAAATACAGTGTTCTGGGCACACACACACACACACACACATAAATAATAATAATAATAATAATAATAACTAATAATAATAATCAATAATAATAATAATAATAATAATAATAATAATAATAATAAAGCTTAGGTCCAGAGGGCTAAATACGAAATATATATATATATATATATATTATATATATATATATATATATATATATATATATATATATATATATATATATATATATATCAGATGTCATATTATATACTCCAATAATATCCTTGCGGATGAATACATGCTTTGGAAGTTCTAAATGTTAGATTTAAATCATTTTTGTTTTCAAAGCTCGTTTAGGCAGGATGCATGTTCTACTTCTCCTGAGGGATACGTCTTTCAAAAGTATCCCTCAGGAGCGGTGGAACATAACATCTTGCCAATATGAACTCTCCCGAGAGACTGAGCCTCCAGCCCTGTGATTGGCTTAACAACAGCCAATCAGGAGCGTCGTAAGGGACTGGCCTAGACATCAGATGCACGGTTGATGTGAATATACTATAGTAAGAGCATGCCATAATTATGTCGCTTTTCTTTGGAAGTGAAACCTTGTTACTTACAAAAGGAACAGAGCAGAGAAAAACCGCCTTGAAATTAAAGAAAGTGGGAATGATTCAAAGTGAGGGACTATATTCACACGTTAAAAATCTCGCCTTTGAATGTTTTTGAAAGATACATATCACCCAGACTAAAAATGTTAAAATATTAAGCTTCTTGGTACAGTGAGCTCCAGTTTGGGTCAATCTAAAAAATAAAACTTGGGAGAAAGTAGTCAAACCAAAGCTTTTGGTAATTATATTGGTAAATGGCACACCGTTAACAAATAGTGGTAGGCTACATAGAGAGAGAGAGAGAGAGAGAGAGAGAGAGTCAATAATAATAATAATAATAATAATAATAATAATAATAATAATAATAATAACCTTTATTCCAATAATACATTGGGTTTTCTATTTACATCAGGTCATCAACCAAGGTTAGAAAGCGTACATTAAAGCTATTAAAACAATAAAATCATAGTATACTATAACACTATACACACGTACATACCAGATATATATATCTATATATACATATACATATACACATACACACATACATACTATATATAAAACTTGAATTAGTAAAATTACTCCAACATAAAATGTTCTTCATAGATAATGGTATGTCTTAAAAAGCGGCTATTGACGTGAGACGTGGCTAATATCAGGTACGGTTGTTTCCTATAAAACTTATCTACGAAGATTGATCATTGTTAGAAAGATGTTTTCTTAGTTTATTTTTAAAAGATCTTAGGGATTCTTCGTCTTTCAATGAGCCAGGTAAACTATTCCATAACTGTGGACCTTTAGTATTTATTTCCCTTGATCCTATATCGGTATTGGCTCTTCTGAACACTAGATTATTTGCTTGTCTTGTAGTCATCCATGTCACCGAGTCAACGGTTCTAAAATTATAAAGACAGTTCGGAAAAAACATTTTTTAAAACTTTAAAAACATAAACACAGACATCAAAAGTGTACTTGCTTTTCACTTTGAACCAACCCAGTTCTAGTAAAATTGGAGATATATGATCATATTTTCTCACAGTACCCATGGCCACCCGAGCCGCAAAATTTTGAAGTTTTTGTACTCGTTGCATAAGGATGTTGCTTGTTGAACCCCATATTATATAGCAGTACTGAATTAAACTTAATACTAACGATTGCACTACGATTAGGCGAGTTTCTGGTTCGAATAAATCTTTTAGTCTATTGAGATAAATAACGAATAAATTTTTAGTCTATTGAGATAAATAAGTGTCCCCATAACTTTTCTGTGCCGTTCATCAATAAGTTTTTCGAATGTCATGTGTTTATCGAAGTGCACTCCAAGATTCTTACGGATTCCATAGGTTCGATGATGGCCCCATTAAAATTGATTTTGATGTTATCCCCGATTTCGGATAGATATTGCCTGGAGCCTAGCAATATACATTGCGTTTTTACTTTCACTCAACAATAAGCCATTTGTTTGAAAATACATCTTCACTCTATATAAAATCTCCTCAGCTTTGCGTACTAAATCTTCCAAGATATCGATGTAGCCATCAATTATTATTTGAGTGTCATCAGCATACTGAACAATGAAACAGTCACTTAAAAATCTCTCAGGTGATTTACATAGATGTTGAATAAAATTGGTCCTAGGATTGAACCTTGAGGTACACCAAAACCGACGTTTTTGGGGGTTGAGACAACATTTTTGAGTCTGACAGATTGTACTCGATTACGTAAATAGTCTGTGAAAAAGGATGGATTAATATAAAGTGTCTGACATTTACCCAGCAAATTTCATGGTTCTCACCATCTAAAGCTTTCGACAGATCGAGAAGTAGTAAAAGGGAAATTTTCTTCTTGTCTATGTTATCGTAGATTTTATCCGATATTTTTAATAGTGCTGTTTCCGTTGATAGTTTTGGTCGAAAGCCATGTTGACTCTTAGAAATGAGGTGATTACTTTCTAAGTATTCAGTTAACTGATTTGATACTATTTTTTCTAATATTTTAGATAAGACCGGGAGTAAAGAAATTGGCCTGTAAATAGAAATTTCGTCTCTATCTCCGTATTTAAAATAAGGAACAACATGGGGATTTTTCCACGTTTCTGGGTAGATATTAGGTTACGATAGATGTATTAATAATTATAGTAATGTAAAATAAAATTATATAGAGAGTATCTTTCGTAAAACGTAGCGGTATGCCATCGGATCCGTACGCATTTGACTCTTTGAGAGAACTAATGACTAGAATGACAGTATCGCAGTCAACAGGTGACGGTTTAAAAGAATATAACTGATTGTTTGGGAATGTATTCATTTCATCGGTTTGTGCTCTTCTATTATTCCTGGCCAGTTCTTCTTGCGTTCTTTCATATGTCTTTCTTCCTACATTCGCAAAATACTCATTTAAATTTTCTCTGCCTTGTCAGTTAAATCTTCATTTTCTATTTGGATTTCTTTGTTAGTATTATTGGGCAGAATTGAACGCACTATTTTCCAGGAAGTACGTAAGTTATTCTTATTACGTTTTAAGTTCGTTCCTGTACTGTTGTTTCATACCGTTATCCATTTCAATTTTTACTTCCTTCTTTTTCTCTTTAAAATGAATTCTCAATATTGTATTATTCCTATCCTTCTTGATATCGTTTTGTAATTTATTTCCTATTATTATATTTTGTTTGATGTTATTAGTTATCCAGGGTTTAGGGGGCGGGTGATTACTTTCGTTACTATTGGAGCACATTTATCAATACATTTGGTTAAAACATTCGTTAAAATTTGTACTTGAGAACTTACATTATCAGTGTTTAAAATACCATTCAAAGTGGGTGTTTCTTTCATCACCAAATTACAGATACTACTTGAGAATAATTCTTAAGACATCGGAAAGTTTATGAATGGGTTGTTTTCTTAGGTTTACGTAAATTTAAGGTAACTATGATATCTTCGTGTCGCCTACTGGGCTTGGAATAACGTCCGAATCGAGTACCATTTCCTTATTATTAGTAATTAGTAAATCTATAAACGTTGCTGAGTCTGAAGTTACTCTGGTTGGTTTTGTAATAAGTTGGTGTAACTTTAGGTTACTTACAACTTTATTAATTTTGTTGTCTGTTTTGAGCAAGTCGTCGTTAAAATCTCCAAGTATAAAATAGGCATATTTCGTAAAATTGGTAGACCTAAACTCTTCGGCACTATCATCTTGGCCATCTTTCTAGTTCTTTTGCAAAATACTACATAATTTGCTCTTATGAGCCATAGTCGTGGCAATAATTACATTTTAGTTTATGGTCGTATCTACAATTTGACTGTCTGTGGTTAAATTCACCACAGTTGTAGCGACTCTTCCGTATGTCGGTCTATTGTCAGAAAAATTATTCCTGGGAGGATAACGATTAAATGGTTCAAACTATGTTTTTTTTTGTCTATTCCTAACACTATGGGTCTCACTTGATCTCTCCTATTATTTCCAGTTTCTCAATTTATATCGTATTGGATAGCTGGGGTCACTTCCATATCTAAAGTTTCTATGGTTTCTTACATTGTGATTTCCATAGTTATTCTCTATAACAGATCTTTTTCCACCATTGTTTTGTTTGTGTGCCATCCATTTAGTCTCATTCCAGTTTTCTCAAACAATACTACCCTGAGATGGGATACGATTGCATCCAAGAACCTGACAGCTCCTATTCTACTTAAATTATCATATGACAGACCATCTTTGTTATCATAGCAGTTTTCATCTATGTCTCCCGTTCCAAGCCTGAAATAGTTCTGGTCCCAATGTAATAACACCGTTGTCTTGACACCAGCCAAGTAACTTAGTATTAAAATCATTAATTTTGTTAACAAGATTTTCTGATTTCAAGCTTGGAACAAGCTCACATATTTTAAATGCTGATATGTTCATTTTTACTTTTCAACTCTGCGACAATTTCTCCAATTTCACCAAAACCATCTCTGATACATAATTTTCCCAAGAATGTCCTGAGCACCACCATAGATAATACATTCGCTTAAGGGGTGATCCAGATTTTCCTTTATCCATGACTTAATTAGAGGCATATTTGCTTCAGGGAGGGTGTTTTCTTTAAAGTCACTTCTTCTTACTTCCTGGAAACTCGAATCTCCTATAAGCAACGTTTCTTTCTCATCTAAAATAGAACCGAGTCTATCGCCATGACCATCACTTCTTTCGACACTCCTCTGTAATGCTTCTTGCAGTGTTTTGATTTTCTCCTCTGCTATAAGACTAGAGTTTTAAGTTCTTTGGATTTCCAATGTCCTTTTCTCTAGGTTTTGTTGTTAATGACATAAAAGTTATCACTTGTTTCTTTTGTTACGAATTTTTTCAAAAAATTTTCCTCAGTAGTTCTGTATATCGCCGGTCTTCATTTTCCCCTTCTAGATCAGGTGACTTACCTGGTGAGTAGTTGCTGCTTCTAGTGGTGATCCTTGTAAGTCGAATAATAAAGCACCAGTTTATCAAGTAGTTTTTCCTCAGTCGTCCAAATCCCACTTATTTGTAATTGACTACAGAATTTTGTGTTTCACCTTTTGTGTAATTTCGACGTAGAACCTCCCAAGTTGGATTCCTTAAGGTAGACAACGGTGGATGATTTTTCGACGAGGTCCCAGCTGTCGCTCCTTGATCGTTATTTTCTTCTGTAGCTGTTCGACTGGACATTTGTTTTTATATATTTGCTCACAGTGTAAATGTTCCTAAGATTAAAACGTGTTTTAGAGGATAAGAGAGAGAGAGAGAGACTCGTACAAAGGACAGTGACACCTCTGAAAACGAACAATTTATCACTTACTGTGATTTGTTCAAGGGCTGTCAGGTTGTTGCTCTCACAGCTCAGGCTCCGAAAATATTGCCTTTTGTGACTCCCTAGGGAATGTTTGGATCCATTTTTATACACATAGCACGAAGAATGCTCAGACTATTTTCAGTGTATGATAAATTGTGGTACAATGCTTGGAAGGAGTCGTGGCTGATTTCAACAATATCATGATTTACATAGCACTTATGAGGAGACAAAGAGACTGTTTACATTGTTTCAACTATGGGTAGACACCAATTGGATAATCACCTGGGCGAAAATGGGTATTACCACAGTTACTTATCTCGATCCTGCAGTGAAACGAGGTTCTGTCTGCCCCGATTAAGCTAAAATCGAAACTATCCTGCAATTATCCAATCCAATGACATGCAATTTTTTCCAAATCTCAGGTGTCAGTAGACATTACCACAAGTTGCGTGCAAATTAATTCCACAACTGCACCAACTTTGAATGGCCTGTTAAAGAAGAATAATTTGAAGGCCCTGAAGAAATGTTCAAGCAGATTACCTGCTCTTCAAGCACTTGAGTTTTTATGAAACATTTGAAATAACTGGAGATGCCAATGCAGTTGGGTATGGTTGGTTTCTGTTTGTATGTATGTATTTATGGATGTATGTTTGTACATATCTCTTTAACAGAAAGAGAGAGAGAGAGAGAGAGAGAGAGAGAGAGAACAATGAAAAATATAAATGCATGGATGTGATTTTAATTCATGTGATTAAGAAATTTAAGTATTATAGAGCAAGAGAGAGAGAGAGAGAGAGAGCGAGAGAGAGAGAGAGGAGAAGAGAGAGAGAGAGAATAAGCCTTTTCTTTTATTTTTCCTCTTGTTTAACAAATATAAACCTTGAGTACCGAAGTTATTAAATTTTGCCATCATGTTATTGGATTTATTTTTCTTTCGGCTCCATAAAGTTGAAAGGAGCCAGTTAAGGGCAGAGTGAAGGCGACCAATAACCTCGGTATCAATACCAATTAAAGTGACGGAGGAATTGTCGAACAGGAGACTCTTTTCCCCTTCCCGTTTTTGCCATCAGTTGCTGTTGTCAAAAAATGGTGAAAAATAACGCGAGGAAAATCCTGAACAATTTTCACGGTGGCGACTTTCCAAAGCAGAATTCTCATATGTTCTCAGGTGGACGAAAAAAAAAGTTCTCAGGGTGAGTGATTTAAGTGAAAACTTGAATGTGTGAGAGATATTAAGACAACTATAATACTGACCTGTAAAATAATTAAAATAAAATATGTATATATATTTTTTGGCGCGTCATAGATCTTAATTAAGAGTCGATATTTTAAGACACACTTGCACAGCGCCAGATAGCAGTCAGAGGAATCGAAGAAGAAAAAGAAAACTGAAGAATGTCAGGAGCTACATAGGAGTTGATATCTGTTGAAATTACAAATAATCAACAAAATGTCGACAGAGAATTTAGGTTCGATGGAATAAAGACTCCTGAAACTAAACTTCAATAGGCTTTTATAACTGAACGTCGAAATAAGTTTACAGCTCTAGAAACCATATTTGTGGAGGAGCAGGCTATCAATGAGGACTAGTTTGACATGTAATATGTCATGTAGTCTGTTGGGAAAGAAGTACTGGGATGTGGGGTTAATGTGACGGAACCTTTGATATTGTTTTTATTTTATTTATTTTATTTTTTTTATTTAAGTTATGCCTAAGGAAAGACAAAAGTGTCAGGTAGATGTCAACAAGCTTCAGGGAGCATATAAAAACAAAACAGAGCGTCCTATGGACTCAAGTCTACGTAATAGCATCTCAAGCGAAGATCAAGACGAGATAAAAGAGAATATTCGTTGCCTCCAGTAGCATTGCTGAAAGTAATGCAGTTGCTTTCTTGCAAACAAAACACAAAACTTAATGATGGGAAAGGTCATGAATATAACACATCGTTGAAAAATCAAGTTTTTGGACATGACAACGATTTCAGTCTCAGTAACGCGGATAGCTTACATCTCAATTTCCAGTTTAAAGTTACGATGAGAGATTTTGCGAATCGAACAATTCTCGGTTTCATTGGAATCATCAATTACCTCCCCCTATCCCATCACCCCCCCACCCTCTCCCCCCAAAAAAGGCGGGGGAGGGGGAGGAATATTACCACTCGGACATAAGCGCTCACGCAAACACACACACACACACACACACACAGAAAGAGAGAAAAAGCGAGGGCGTATACAGACGCTCTGTCCTGCCTAAGCATTCTCCAATATCCAATAGAGTTCTGCTCTGCTCCCAGGATCTGAAAGCAGTTAGAGAGCAATTCTTCTTAAAGAAAACGATCCCTTCAGAACGCTCTGTCGAGGTCATAATATTTCTCTCCTCTCGCTGGAATCAGCCCGCCTCGCTGGGAAGCCCTTCGGAGGAGGTGGAAGTTCTGTATAAAAAAAGGGGGGATGGGGGTGGGGGGCTGAAAAAATGGAGGAGGAAAGGAAGGATTTTAGTTTATTTTTTCTTCTTCCTTTCATTTCACTGAATAAGAAATCAGTCGGAGAATGATTTTTTTTTTTTCAAGCCATAATGATTGAACATCATACATTTGGCTCCTTATCTGTGTCTTACTTCCTATAAGTAATCAATCTGAACATAATTCCTCGCAACGTATCGTTGAAGTAAAATTCAGGAACTCCCAAAATGCCTCATCATAAAAGTAACTCGAGTGACTGATAGCAGTTGAAAGATAAAGACGGATGGGCGTTTAAACATTCTTTCAGAAGCAACAGAGGGAAAGATTTCCGTTCTGTAGGAGCTCATTTAAATGCTTAGTCCATTTCTACGACTGTCTTTTCAGTATTCAACTTAGTGTTAAGTATTCTTGTTACAAAGATTCCTGCATTAAATATGGAAAGATATGGGTCTTTATTAATTTTACCTCATTTTTCTATCAAGTACAACTCTGAATCGTTTATCACTTTGATACCAATACTTTTATTCAGGAAAGAAAATGGTCTCGCTTAATTTCTTATATACATCTGTCACATTGTTGACATCCGACGTAGAAACAGAATACAAAAATATAGTTCACAGAAAAAAATAAAAAGAAACGTTGGGTTATGGGTTTGATAAAAAAGAATCAGACTGAAATTTACCACACAATTTTTTTTTTTTTTTTTTTGCCAAATTGATGATGCTCATATCTGGTTTCATCCTTTGCCTCTCGTATCGTTATCAGGGGGTTTGGATACACGCAAGTGTCCTGCCCCTTTTCTGACCCAAGATGTCTTCGATGAAACTTGAATAATATTACCTAAAAATTTATCGAATTATTTATGTAATCGTCAGTGGCTGCTGTCAGCGATGTTTAGATACTAAATTATATCATTGCTTGGTTGGGTGACCAAAAAAGAAAATAAAGGAGGCGGAATTCAATAGTTCATAAACTTATTAAATATCCACTGGATAAGCTATGGAATTCATACCTCAGTCTAGAATATGAATTTTTGCAAAAGGAAATGGTGCACCTCACGGTGCCTGACTTCTAGAATTCGAAACTTTGGCATTATGCTTTAATTTTACTTTCTTCGTCCTCACATTACGTTAATTTCTGAACCCAAAATATTTTTTTTACTTTTCTATATAATTTCTTAAAGGTTTACAAGATTGGTAAAAGTAATAAACGTTAAATACTTGGGATTTTTCACGGATTTAAAATATTTGATTACCGGTCAATTTTATTTCAGAAAAACGATACGAAAAATCAGATTTTTTGGAACAAAGACCAGAATATTAGCGATAAAACTGTGGTAAATCTTAAGATGTGTAGGATATATCATATTAGCCTTCTTTCACAGCTGACCCTTATTCCGTCGTGACATAGCGAATTATCCCCCATTTTCTGAAAAAAATTTAATTGTGACGTAATAACGATGTAAGACATTGTTATGAAGAATGTTTGGCAGGCAACATGAGCACAAAGACCTCCATAGTCGCTAACTACCCCTGGCCCTCCGAAGAGGCCCTCTGTCACCAGGTGAATGGCAGGTATGTTGAGGACCGCTAGAAAATGCGCATTTTCCTCAGAGAAGACTTTGCCTGGAGTTAATTATTTTTCCTTAAACGCCGTTATTTTTTGCAGCCTTTGATTCTAATCGAAATTTATAATAAACCAAAAATGGCCAACGTTCCCTGTCCACCTAATGCAAAAGGTATAATGCTTGCAGGCCAGAATAATGTCGGTGACCTAATATAAGATTCTACCTGAATGTACCTAAAGGAAAGTCCAAAATTGGGGCATCATAACAATGGAATGTACTTTATCGCCTTACGTTGCTTAAGGACTCTCTCTCTCTCTCTCTCTCTCTTTTTTAATTCACATATTTGAATCATGATAACAGGTCATAGGTACTACGAACTTCACCATAATACCAAAACTGATTAGCTTATACAATCCACCACAAATAACATTAATCACAAAACAGCTTTCACCATTGCTAGATACAAGTACCCTTTTTTCTACATACACACCCCCAGCCGCAACACTCTCCAATCCCCACCCCACCCCTCCCCGGCTTGTATATGTATCTACGCTGGCTCCATCTAATATGACAACCAATAAACTCTCTCTCTCTCTCTCATCTCTCTCTCTCTCTCTCTCTCTCTCTTTCTCCCTTTCCTGTAAAGATAGTTGCTCCAGTTACATTGCTCAATATTCTTGACATTTTATATTCTAACCTTTCTCACTCACCACCATTGCCCATTCCTATTGGAGCTGGACTTCGACTTAAAGGGCATAGGTAGTGTCACTATTCATCTCAGCAACATAGAAAACTGTGTCTGGCCCCAACAGTATTTTTTTCCTAGATTTGGTAGTCATATGTATACTACCAAGTTTGGATGAAAGTTGCTAAATGTGTTTCGGAGATCATGTTGGAGCATACACATAATACGTCCATACATACGCCCAATCAATATATAGATATATATGTATATGTATATATATATATATATATATATATATATATATATATATTTATACATTTCTAAAAACTGAAAGAATGATACCGTTTTTATTTACCAGTTTCAGTGCATACATTCCAATGCTCAAACAAATGCACAAAACATGTACATAAACAGAGAGAGAGAGAGAGAGAGAGAGAGAGAGAGAGAGAGAGAGAGAGAGAGAGAGAGAGAGTTTGGAAACTCTCAGTATGTGAAACGTTTTTTCCTAAGTTGCTCTCAGTATGTGAAACGTTTTTTCCCTAAGTTGAAATCTGGAATTTAACAAATATTAAATTTCTCCCTTCCCATCTTGAAACTAACGAGATTCTTTCCCCAAGTCTCCTCTTTCAATCTTATCACGAAATACTCTGGTATCGTCTACAATACATCCTCACTTTTCCTCTTTAATGCATCTCTCTATAAAGAGAAATTCCCCCCTTGTTATACTTTCAAATTTATCTCTCACATCCTGTTAAACGCCTGTCGTCTAGTGTCATTAGCAAACAGCGAGTAGAATAAAGAAAGCAGCCAGATTCAGCGAAAAACAGAGCCGTCATCAGCAAACAAATGCAGAGTCAGAAGACACTCCAGGCTTCCACAGCCGCAGCTTCTTTCCCTTGTCCTTGATCGCGACGTTCACATCCCACCACTTAATTTGCATCTCATCTGAACGGGTCTTGTAGGCAAGGCACATTCATAAATTAATGTCATGGGAACTTTTGACCTTTGCGTCTTACTTTAATTCTCATACTAGGTGGAAATGAGTCACTTAAACTGACAACGAATTAGAAGGCAGCGTACTTAAAGTTTTAATATGTGACTTTTATATCCGAATTGTCTTTGATTTTGCTCTTTTTTTTTCTGTCTCGAGTTATTTTTGACAATGTTATTAAATTTTGTATTTTTTCTAGGCTAATTATTTTCTTCGTGTTATAGTAATTCAGTTGTCTCTAGGTTCGCTGCGAGGTTTAGTTATTTTCCAGTAATGTCCATGTGAGATTACACATGACAGAAAATTAGCTATGAAATATTTTTAGTTTTGTAAAACATTTCAAGTTCGCTAAATAGTGGGGGATTGATAAAGGAAGAATTTTGTAGAATGCATAATTTTTTACATAAAAACTACGTGGAAAGATTGAAAGTTTTAGGTGACTCAATAGAGGGACCAATAAAATATACTTGTAAAGACTGATGAAAAAGTGTGAAGGGGTCAAAATATATTTTAGAATAGTGGTTCTTAACCTTTATATTACCACCCCCTCTCTAAAAGTTGGTCCTTCCCTCTACGCCCCCTTGCATTTATGAGTAAAATTCCTTCCCAGATTTAAAGGTAAAAAAAGGAGAAAGAGAGAAGGGGTTTCGAGGGACAGGGAGGGAGGTCAATGATTACAAAACTTGGTCAGCTCAACGAGTCTAACCACTGTAGTAGACTATAGGACACTAACGCTATTAGGCGACACCTTTGCATTTTTTTCCATAAGCTTCTGAATATTAGATACTCACCCTGGTGAAGAGAATAACGAATATAATTAGATAATTTTAAATTTTTCCCTAGAGCACGCGTCTCCCCAGGAAATTCCTGACGACCCTCTAAGGGGGCGTCAGCCCCTCAAAGTCGAGAACCACTATTTTAGAAGGAACTAATGGGAGAGTTGCAAGTTTGATACATAAGTAGTTTTGAACCACTACTGTGTTGGGTTTCCATGGCTGCACAATAACTACGTGATGTGTATAGTGAGAGAAAATAAATATATCTGCAAAGTTGTGTGAATAATGAGTCATGACAGGACAGTGAAGTTATTGATCAATGTTTGTAGATGAAATAGTTATGACTGGAGATTGTAGATTCTACCGAAGGGTTTGAAAATGTGGGCTAAAAAAAAAAAGAAAAAAAAAGAGGGAGTGTGCTTAAGAACGTGTAAGATATAACAAAAACAGCCTTAATGTAGACTAAGAGATAGATATTACTGTAGCAAATATAATGATATATGAAGCAGGAAAGTAGGTTACAAAACCACTTGAGGTTTCCAAGGTAACTAAGGTGAGGATACTTGATGAGCTTGTTAGGCCAAATCACATTTATGGAAGTGAAGTATGAAAGATGAATACAAATGAATAAAAAAGATGAACCCTTTTCTTGCGAATAATAATAATAATAATAATAATAATAATAATAATAATAATAATAATAATAATAATAATAATAATAATAATAATAATAATAATATGGGATATGCAAGTGAAAATTGTACCCACTAGGCAAGATCCCAGATCCCTGAAAAAGAACCTGGAAAAAACTAGATGCTGAGTAGCTCCAGGATGGAAGCAGAAGAGTGTGCTACTAGTTCCAGCTGACATAATGAGAAAAGTGATGGACTCCTAAGGAGGCAGGATGCAAACCGGAACCCCACACTATAAAAACCACCCAGTCGAATAGGATTACTGATAGAAGAAGAAGAAGAAGAAGAAGAAGAAGAAGAAGAAGAAGAAGATAATACCCACTAATGAGAGAATAGTATGACAAGATGTAATGAACGTTTCTAAACAGGATGCTTAATCATAAAAAAATTCTTATAGGCAGAGTAAAAACCATTATTTAGACAGTAATGAACCAGTCAACAAAACAATATGTATAAGAATTAAACTTTCACAATAACAGAAGCCACAAATAAGAGTGATATGCAAATCTGACAGTTGAAAGCATTCCAGAAAGCATAAATTCTCAGGAAGGTTAAAGTGACTTGTGCTTTTCCCTGATTTATTATGCTTTTTGGATAATGCATGAGCTCTGCCGGGGAGAATAAATGTACCTAATAAATGTCTTCGGGGAAAGCAATTCTTCTTCTTTGGTTTTCGCGGATGATGCTCGATTCATTGAGCGAGGAATTCAGTCTGATGAAATGGATCAAGCTGAAAGGTAGGAAAATGCACTTTGACCATAGGAATCCATTTATTGTAACCCTTTTACACTCACCATCCAAGCATATATTATATATATATATATATATATATATATATATAGATATATTATATATATATATATTATATATATAATATATATATATATATGTAATAAATACATTATTTGAACAGATAATTATATATCTGTAAATAGAATCCATGACTTGAGGGGTCATTGGTGAATTAGGAGCGTCCTACGTGACTATCACAAATCTAGATCACGCTGTGCAATGCCTGCAGTAGCCTGGTTTACGTTTGTTTGAAAACATCATCGATTCTTTAATTTGTTAACTTTTCATAACACCTTCCATGGGAAGGTGTTATGACCTGTTAACCTGCGCCGGAAACTTGTAACTTCCGAGCTGGCGGACTACGTATGTCTTTTTATGTGAATCTCTGAGATAGCTAATGTTTCGCTATCGACGCGATGCTTTGAGAATTCAGTTCTATTCTAGTGATCAAACGGAACGGTCTCCTGACCGAACTATCTCTCTTGTAATGGCGTTGAGAAATAAAGTTGTTTTACTGTTATCAACTTCTCCGTTTGAATCATCTCCCTTATTCTAAGAAGAACCACTTTACTAAGATACAACGTAGGAGAGAAGAAAAGAGGAACCAGTAATGCTTACAGTCGTAAGAAAAGACAACAAGTCTTTCGCCAAAGCAGAAGAAATTACAATGGTGGCAGCAATAAAGAAGACTAACTTTAACAAGAACCATATCAGCCGACCGAAGAATTTCAATCATCGGGCCAGCTATAAGTCAATAATAAACTGAGGAAACGGGATCTTCAATCAACGCAACTGTAAACATTCTATGAAGACGAAGATATGTCCTTCATCAAGAAGAATACAAGCATCAACATCGACGTTTGAGTGACTGTTATCACATATCTCCAAGAATCAAAACCGGACGCGGAGCAGCATCGAACATCAACAGAAAGAAGAAACAAATAAAGGAAACAACGCACGATCACAAGCAAGGACGTGGAGAGTAGGCCAAGAGGAAGCGACGCGAGGAAGAGAGGAGGCTGTGACGTCATCACGACATCGAGCGACTTCCGACGCGAGAGAAGGAGAGGGAGGCTGTGACGTCATCGGATGTCAACAATCTATCCCCATATTAACTAGAGCTAAGTAGAACTTTTATCTATTCAGGTTTTTTCTCAGTGAAGTGTTGTTCATCAAGAGTCGATCGTCCAGTATTCTGGGGGTGAGTTATATAGTCTTAATCTTCATTCATTACAGGAATCAATCTTCAACTACGAGTTCTCGCCCGCAGACTTTTTTTTTTTTTCGTTGTTGCTAATCGCTTTTTCTTGCAGGAATTCTCCGAATAATATCTTTATCAAATTATCTGTATTTATATTATCTTTTTGGGGGGATTTTCCTATTACTTGCAACACATTTATACAGTATATTGCATATGCGTTTACGTAGTGGTCGAGTGTATTCTTATAGATATTTTGATAGGACCGCAAGGAATAGGAGTGATAAGAAAAAAGTAAAAGTGAACATGGCAACTACTGCGGCTGGCAACCCGAATGTTGTGACGCTCGTCAGCGCGAGGTCAGCAATTGTCCCTTTTCAAGGTCAGGTCAATGGGTTCCTGCCTCAAAACGTTGAGGCATGGATCTCATCTGTAGACGCTCATTTAAATGCAAAAAGCATCACAGATCCAGCTGTACAATTACAGGAAGCCAAAAGCTTCATAGTCTTTGCTAAAGGAGACGCAAGTGCATATCTAAGAGGTGTTTCTTTCCAAGGGGCGGCTACATGGGACGAGTTCAAAATTAGGTTACGTGCTGTGTATGGCGGTGAAGAGGCTTTAGACGTAGTACTGGCTTTAAGAAATATCCTTAACCAAGCCTCTATGACTCAGCTTAATGTTGTCGAGCGGGCGGCGCTAATTGCCGACCGGCTAAATGAATATCAAGTAACTTTAAGTAACTCCGGGTGGGTTACAAGTGCCAGAATCGCCGTGAAAGATTTTATCCGTCTCATATACCTCACGAGTATTACAGCCACGTTGCCTGAAGCTTTAGTGCGGTGTTTTGACAAAAAGCTGCAGCCCGACAGTACGGAATTAGATGTGTATAAACAAATCAAAAAACACATGTCTAAATGTACTGACCTTGATCCCTCGCTTACTCAAATTTTTGCAAAAAATGAGAATAAACCACAACAAGTAAACGTGGTCCATAATAATAATCAAGCTGCAGGGATGGTTTGTTATAACTGTAAACGACCAGGTCACATGATTTCAGACTGTCGGACGCGTTTTTGTTCAATACATAATAGTTCCACTCATTCATATGATCATTGCTTCTCGCGGAATCAATAGCAGAATCCTAAAAAAAAACACGCAAACGTTGCAATGAAAACAAAAGAAGGGTCCTCAGTACTATAAAAAGAAACAAGCAAACGGAAATGCTGCTCAACAGCAGAAACAAACAAATCATGCTTCAGGTACCTCTGTTCCGTCTAGTCAGAACTTGCAAGGTCAAGCGAATTTTCAAGGAGTACAAAACAAAGCAAATACCACGTAGTTAGCTCCAGGGGGGGAGAGGATAATGTTGGGTCATCCGTATCAACATCTTTTGTATCAAATAATCAGTTTAATCATTTATCAGATCATTGTCAGGCAATCGATTTTCCTATGAAACACACGGCCGAATCCAAAAAATCTGTGCAGGTTCCAGTAGATTTGCAACAAATTCATGCAATTATAAGTCAAGATGAGTTACGACCAACCTTACATGCAGTAAATTTGGACCATAAGTCATTTACTTTGTTCTTTGAGTTCTGGTAGTCCACATAATATCATGGATTTGAGACTCATCATTTACTCTTTTCAAACTTCCCTATAGAAGAAGTCCGGTAGTAAGACTCTCGGGTATAGGAAATAATGAATTAAATGTGGTAGGAGTAACTCATGTTCAGTACAAGGTCGGTAAGCACACGTTTTCCGATACCTTTATCGTTGTACAAAACATTAATATGTATTCCGCAGTAATTATCGGATACTCGTCTATGGCCAATCAAAACATTACTTAGCCCCTGCAAAACCACGGCGTATATCAAAGGAAAATTCTATAAGTCTTCTAATACCCTAAAATCGTTTTAGATAATAAGGAGACAGAAAGTGTAGTCACACATTGTTCGAAGAAACCAATCACTTGTCTCATGAACCAAAAAATAATCCAAGCGACCCAAACAGAATTCTCGCTCACATCCGTAAAATTCAGCTTGCACGCAAACTCTCGAGCCGAACGTAACTTCGAACATATTAGTGCGTGTAAAGTAAAACCTGCCGGGATCTGAAATGTTAATCCTTTCCGACACTCTGAAACACAGACGGATTAATCCGTTCACACCAAGCCATGTTTATAACGTCGGCTCACAACAACAATGTAACATCGAAGTCTGTATCATTTGAATACCACTTTAGTAATCCACAAAAATCAACATATCTTGGATGTGGAAGTTTATAAACATCGCATTCTTACCTTAGCTGAGATCAATCACGCTTCCACTTCCATACAAGATTCATAGACAGATAAAGGATAACAGATTAGCATTGCTTTAGAAGTCTGAGTGGCAGTGAATATTCTTCTTCCTGTTTAAATCAGTTTTTTTTTTTTTTTTTTTTTTTTTTGTAACTCACATCAGAAGAGAATTGCCGTTTTCGTTCATTCTTATCAATCGTTTTGTGACTTTCCTTAGCTCAAAGTATGACGTCAGCTGTTAAAATAAGGGATGTAATTAGAACCCTAATAAAGATCGCTTAGCTTTATTCAAGTTTTTTTTTCTTGCATTCAAAATTTACACTTTTTTTCCATAGACGAGAAATATAGTTAACATACACACAAGAAGTACACACACGTGTGTGTACCTGTGCGTGGCGCGTGTGTATGTTATCATTTGATCTATGCAATATATGTATATGTATATGTATATATGTAAGTGATTACATAATAAAAATATGGAATGTTATTCCATATATATAAAGACTAAAACTAAAAGAAAGTCAACCAGATTGCTTGCCAGGAATGTGATCAGACCAGAGACGTAAAGTATGTAGGCTAAGTTGACATGCTGTCACCTGTGGTCATTCATTTGTTTTGAAACATTAGTCCAAGCTCTCTGCTTGAGACAACTACCGCGACCTATAATTCAAACGGCCTACGTGATCTGTAGTGTGTCTCATTTTGTATGTATGTTCATATGTTCGAGCTACTGTCTGCTTCCTTTATGACTTGTAACCGAGATGGTAGACAGAACAGAACAGAATTAGCCATCATCATTGGCAGAAGCGATCAAGCCATCGTCATTAGAAGACCTGTACAATCCTACCTGATCTTCACCATGTAATCTCAGAGAATATAAGTATTTTTTTATACTTCGTGGTTTCTACTAGAACCTCACATCATTGCCGAATCATCATGAGTTTAACGCATCGTCGTCATAACCACAGAAGATAATACCGACTTTGTAAGTGATCTACAAACCCCAAGACACTCCAATGTGTATGGAAGTGTATTACCAACCGACTTAGCGTAAGATTATCGCAAGTCTAACATTACCTCATAGGGCGCCTTATTATACAAGGTAACAGTCCTAATATTGGTGGCAGACTAATAGAAAAACTCTACAACGTCTTCCGAAGGCAAACCACAATAATGAATAATGTATCATCAGAAGTCAACGACGACAAAAGCAACAGATTCTTCAAGCAACTTAGTATCATCATTTAGTGAGCGACTTCAGACAACAACGAGAACTTTTCAACGTCTTCCGAAGAATAACGAATAATGTATCATCAGAAGTCAACGACGACGAAAGCAAGAGATTCTTCAAGCAACTTATCATCATCGTTTAGTGAGCAATTTCAGTAGTAAATAACTTCAAGAAACAAACCCGACGTGTCTTTTTCCTACGGCAACGCAAGCTTTGTCTCTCATTAGAATCATTCAAGAAAACATCGTTATTGAGCGTTTCCGGCACTTCAAGAAACAAACCGAACGCGTCTGCAGATCGGATCGTCAAGGACTCGAATCATCCAAACAACGCGCACGGGGGAAACTCAAGCCAAACCAGGTCATCCGCAAGGGCACATCGTTATCGGAACACCGTGACTTCCCACAAAAGCAAGCTAAGTACAACCTTTTTATTCATTTGGAGTAACTGAGTGTTTCCTTTGCAGGTCGAATTTCGTTATTCCTGTGGCTGAAGTTGCGAGACATTCTTAATCTTACTTTTTTACAGAAATTATCCACATCAATGGGATTTCACTACTGCGAGTTTTTATCTTTGAGTTTTCCTGTTTTCCAGAAGTTCTCCTGAAATCATAAATCATATACTGTGTTTGAATTTTATCATTTTGGGTGATTATTATCCTTTACGTAACAAATCATATTAAACAGTGAATATGCGTTTACGCAGTGGATGTCTGTATTTATACAGATGCATGGATAGGGTCGTTAGGCACCGTAGTGATTAGAAAACACACAAAAACAAGTGGAACACCCTTACAAATCTAGATAAATTAGAGGTAACACTATTTCGGGTCATGACAATAAATGCTCCTTTGCAAAGTCCCGATCGCAGTTTCAGCCTTTAGTTAAGCGTAAAAAAATCTAACCTCAATGACTCAACTTAACTTTAAAAATACGGCTGGATTGCAAGGAATAACATGTCTATAAAAAACTTTCATTAGGCTAAATGCGCTGACCAGGATCCCTCACTATTTCAAATTTTAGCAAAGAATGAAGTGAACAACAGCAAGTACAAACAGTTAATATTGAATGCAGTAGAGATAACTTGTCTTAATAGTAATCGCTCAATTCCTAATAGTTCGTCATTCATACGTTTGTTGCTTTATATGTAACCAACAACAGAATGCTAAAAACACACAATACGTTGCCGATGGTAAACAGTAGCCCTAAAATACAGAAACAAACAAATTGTGCTTAAGCGAACTTGGTTACTGTGTCATCTAGTCAACGGTCAGGGTCAGTCAAATCTGCCGAGTGTAGCAAGCAAAGCACATTCAACATAAGCGACTTCAGCGGAGAGGAAAAGTGATGTTGGATCATTTATGCCACAACTTTTATTTTTATGCCAATACCTTTTTGAATTAAAAAGGAATTTCCTATGAATCACACGACCGTATCAAGTAATCAGAGCAGGTTTTCGTAATTTTAATACATAAGTTATTATAAGTAATGGTGGGTTAAGCCCGACTGTACGCGCCGTAAAAATTAGAATATCTTGTTTTATTCCTGTATTTACGGATTCACCGTCTGTTGTTCGAACTTCCCTATAGAGAAGTCCGGATAAGCGAGCGCTTACAGATACCTCTATAATTATAAAAAAACATTGATCTGTATCTAGCGTAATTGTTAGATATCCATCTAGGGGTATACAAAATATTATCTTACCTCCTGCAAAATAAGGCGTGTTTATCAAAGGAAAATTCTATAAACCTTCAAACATATTAAAATCCATTTTGAACAAAAAAAAAAGAGACAGTTAATCAAATAATTACTTAAATAGAGGAACTATACATTTGTCTCATAAATCGTAACATTGTTCAAATGACCCAACAGAATTCTCCCACAACCGCAGTCGCAGTTTGCACGCATAAATCTCGAGACGCATGCACCCTCGAATGTCTTAGTGCGTGTAAAAAGACTTTGCTGGGATCTGAAATTTTAATTCTTCCCGACACTCTGAAATATAACGATTTCCGCGAACAAAGCCCTAGACATGGTTGACTCGCAGCAACAAGTTAATCTAGTAATCCACAAAACCTATAACATATAAATATCGCATTTTTTTTTATTGTTGCTAATTTTTAATCACGCCCAATCAGTTGTAGATGAATCTCTCTTATACTCTATCTAAAGTAATATCCGTAAAGTTATTCAAGCAGAGGTGATTCAGCAGAAAATTTTTTTTATCTTTTATCTGAATACCAGGAAGTTTCTCCACTAGCGAGTGATCTCTGGGAGAAAAAACGGATTCATTTGAAACCAAATACGGTCTAATGGACAAACATAAAGCTATATACGTACCTTCGCATAGACTCCCAATGAAATTTCAAAATAGAGATAAATGACGAAGTTGATGATGTTAGTAATAGGAGTCATTAGGAAATCAAATAAGCCCATATAATTTTCCCTCAAACGCCATGCCATAAAAGATCGGACTTGGTCGTATCTGCGTAGATTTCTGTCGCTTAAACAAGGTTAAACGACACCCGATAGTTTCCAGTTGCCATGTACCCTCAACGACATCTTATCTCTGTTAGGTTAGAATAAATTTTTCACCAGCTTGGACTTACTTAAAGCTTTTACCAGATACCATTACCTAAGTGATTGTACCTCATGCCCCGTTTTCAGCACACTCAGGGGACATTATCAATTTTTACGTATGCCTCCGGCTTACGTTGCGCCCCAATTACAATATAGTGTTTGGAGACTTTTAGGGGATACCCTACATGCTTATATGGTTGGTCTTGTAATCTTTCTAATACCTAGAAGTACATCCACATAAAGTAGAGCTAGTGCTACAGAGACAAAGACAAATAATCTCAGAGTAAAATTTCTAAATGTGAGTTTTTAAAACCGAAACATGTTTATTTTTACGTTTATGTGTCTAGTCAAGGTCTTAAGTAGTCCATGGTAAGGTGTCGGCTATTCATAACTTCCGGTACCTATTAACATAAAAAGGGGATACAGCACTTTTGCGCTGTAGTGGGTATTACAATCGTATGTAAATATGTAACTCTTCAATCATGACAGCTCCTTTAACAGATCTTACGAAGAAGGGCGTAGATTTATTATGGTCTGAAAAGCATCAACAGGTGTTCGATATCTTAAAAGCGGAATAATGCAGCTCACCTAACTTAAAAATCCCTGATTTAAATAAGGATTTTTTTTTCTCTATTTGCAACAGACGCCTCAGACAAAGGGGTAAGAGGGGTACTACTTCAGCAATATGATAAACAGTTCTTCCCTATAGTTTTTATGAACGCAAACTAAAGCCCTCTGAAAGTAAATATGCAGTAATAGGCAACGGCCCTAATATTGGTGGCAGTGTAAGAAGTCGGAAGGGTTACAAATTATAACAAAAAAGGAATCACGATAAAATCAATAAGCAAAAACATAACCATAGGTTAATTAACTCTTTAACCGTTTAGTACGTATATATACGTAGCACGCCAACGCTACCTGAGCCGTTTAGTACGTATATATACGGGGAGCGGATGTTTTCAACATGACGTTTAGTACGTATATATACGATTGATTTTTCCTGCCTTTCTTTTAAGGTAAATCCTCTCTAATGTATTCTCTCTAGGTCCGAGGAAATGTTGTCGACCTTATCCAAACAAAAACACTTCCTCCCGAACCCCTTTTATCATAATTTTCCTGATTTTCTATATCTAATGCGGGAATTCGCCAATCACTTGGCGGAGTCGCTATGTAGCGAGACAACACGCTGCTGGCTGGTCGTTCATTTACACGGAATTTTGGTCTTTCAACGCAAGAGGTAGAGGGGCTATAATCCTTCTAAGCATACTTACCATCGGTCGTGGGTTGTTTTCTTCTGTTTCCTTTCCAGCTCTAGCGCAAATGAAAAACGATAAGTACGTAATTGTAATTTATTGACATTTTTCCCACTGAAATATAAAAAAAAAAATGTACTGGAATGTTACAGAACAAGATGTTAGATGTAGAACGCGCAAACTTCATTTATGAAAACAATGCACCAGATACCATATTCTAAACGAAAGTTATGTACAAAATTCTTACACAACAAACATTGCTGAAAATTCATCTGACAGTTATAGTGATGAAAACGAAAACAGAGGGTAAACAAGGTAAAGACAATAAAGTATGAATATGTGTAATGATTCGGAAAGGGCTGCCAGTAATTTCCGGTCCTAAGATTTCGTATTTGACAACGGTGGCAGTTTCATCACATCTATAAAGGAAAATCTATAAAAACAGATGATGAAATTATCTCTATCACCATTTTCTTAATCAAATTACCCTTGAGTCTAAGTCGTGTACAGAGAGAGAGAGAGATAGAGAGAAGAGAGAGAGAGAGAGAGAGAGAGAGAGAGAACTTTTGTTTGTATTCTGCTTTACGCTCCTTTGAACACTGATGCCATATACAGAAATTCAAACCTAACAATTTTGACAATGATAAAAAATAACGTTAGAGAACTCTAACAACACTACAGAAAAAGAACAATATATATATGAGTATGATGAGTGTCATGTATATAATTTGACTTATAGTGCACACAGAAACACTGTACACAATATGGGTGTCATTAGCTACGCTTCCAAACTTCTACCCACAATTCGGGGTTCTTTAATCCGGTCATAAAATCCTACTTATCCCTCCCCAGGGCTATCCAGAAGAAAGAGGCCGTTCCGGGACAAGGCCGAGTTAATCTGCCATCACTTGAGGAACCAATAACAGTTTTTTTTTCTTATCGCACTGTTTCATTTATTTTCATCGGTGAGTCTGGGCTAGACATTGGGAGTTAGTATGATTTATTTAGGTGATTAGAAACTAGATTATCTTCACCCTACTTTTTTTATCAAAGCAGTTTACTAAATGATTTAAATTCTTCAGATTTCAGACAATTTTACGTCTTCATGGTTAGATACCAGAACCTAGCATGGAAAGGTGTGGCAGGGTGGTGCCGCATCTACACGACATCCAAGCTTAGTTCAAGGTTTTATGAATCAAATCCTGGAAAAGTGGCAACGTCTAAAACGCACTACATGTGCATGGTCATTTTGGTTTGACTATGAAAGGAGAGATTAGATTAGATTAGATTATAAAATTTTTGGCACATAGCCAAGCGCCGGAGCTGAGGGATAACTGGCGAATACAGAAATTTGTACGATAGCACCTTAGTTGATATTGAACGAAATGATTGGTTATTTTTGTTTACTGCTCCCGTTACTCCCACCGTGACGAATTTGATGCGCTTGGCATGAGGGTTTTGGAATTATAACGAGTCCTTTTCAAAGATTCAGTTCTTTTCATTGATGATGGCCAGTTTCGGAATTCCCTTGTCGACGGTCAAATGTCACGGGGAAAGTAAAATTCGTTTGCCTGTACACAAGGGAGATCACTAAATCCGCCATTGTCATGAAACAAGGAATTGGAATAGGTCAAAAGACTAGGGATAATCGAGCACCATTCTCTTGCTAATGTTCGAATGGTTCCACCCACCAAACTCGATGCAGGTGGAAGGAACGAAGAGATGACAACAAAAAACAACACTGATCATTACCTTGGATATGCCTTTTTTTTTTCTCTCTCTCTCTCTCTCTCTCTCTCTCTCGCTCGCTCTCCTCTCTCTCTCTCTCTCTCTCTATGTCTGTCTGTCTGTCTGTCTCTCTCTGATATATTATATATATATATATATAATATATATATATATATATATATATATATATATATTTTTTTTTTTCTATCTATATATCTATCTATCTAGTCTCATATATATTAGATATATATATATATATCTATATCTATCTTATCTTATCTATCTATTCTAATATTATATATATAATATAAATATATATATATATATATATATATATACTATATATATTATATAGATTAGATAGAAGATGAATAGTATATCGATAAGATAGATAGACAATAGAAAAATAAAAATATATTAATATAATAAAATATATATTATATGTTAGGATATATCATAATTATCTATATCTATCTATCTCTATATATATTATATATTTATATATTATATATATATATATCTATATATATATATCATAAATATATATATATATTATATGATATATAGATAGATAGAGATAGATAGATAGATAGATAGATAGATAGACATATAGATAAAAAATATATATATATATATATATATATATAATATCTATGTATATATATCTATATATCTATCTATCTATCTATCTATCTATATATATATAATATATATATATATATATATATATATAATATATATATATCTATATATATATATTATATATATATATATATATATATATAGATATATATATATATATGTATTATATATATATAAAATATATATATATAATCATGTAAGTGGAGTTTATTCGTTGTACATAAAACCCTTTTCTTTTGTCGCTCTAGAATTTATAAATAATAGGATACAACAATTGGCCATTCGAATTATTGTTAATACTAATCATCAGATTTTTCTTTGACAAGCCATGATAATAGTATGTAATAAAGTTGGTTCGAAAAGATCTCGCATATTGTAGTCCGTAAAACCAGTCTTTGGGCTAAAGCTAGTTTTGTTATGAATTCTACATCATCCACGATGCATGTCGTTTTGGACGGAAAAAAATGAAATAAAACAAGTAAACTGTATAGATTATTTTCTAAGCGATATATATATATATATATATATATATATATACTATATATATATATATATATATAGATATATATCTGATATATATATATTATGTATATAGATAGATATATATATATATATATATATATATATATATATATATATATATATATATATATATATATATCTATATATATATATGACTGGTAAAGGTGTTTCTGTAACAACAGAATTCCATCTAATAAAAGGAGCCCATAAAAACACCAAAATGTAGAGACAAAAGTACTATATTTCAGAGACTGCTGTCTCTCTCTTCAGGTATATGAATGAGAAAAGTTTACAGAAAAAGGTGGTATTTATACCAAGAGATTCGTCCACAAGTAAGCCAATTTAGGTCACCCCCGCTGATAATCTTCCTTTAATCTTCTTAAGCGTTGGTTGAATGAACACTGCGTCGACGATGTCTGATGTCCAATTCCCTTTTGAGATGTTCATTACCTGCTTCTCTTTTATTAAGGCCGATTCCATCATTTCACTCTTGTACCGGCAGTTGCTGCTATAAATTACACGTGACACATTCCAGTTTATTCTATGGTTATGTTTCATTTATATGATTGAAAAAATAGCCGAGTTCTGTTGTCCATACCTAACCTTGACGTAGACTCCCTATTCACAAAAGTACCAGTACAGACGTTCTTCAGTTTTTAAGGGAAAAATTATCCCCCCTATTCAGATCATTTCCCTTTGGCACTTGACAAAATAAAAATAAAGTTAGTTGATTAGTGCATCCTAATAACGTATTTTCATTCGGGGAATATTCTACAAGCAAAAAATTCGGTGTAGTAGGGTAGTCCTTTAAGTCCTATTTTAGCCAATCTGTACATGGAATACTTTGAAACTACCAGTAATAAATGCAATAAAACCCAAAAACATGCTGTGGATGAGATACGTGGATGACATACTAACATTTTGTTTTGGGATAATAAGTGGGGTAATTTTAATGAATTCCTCTCAAAATTAAACGCATTAGTGCCCAGCATCAAATTTAAAGTTGAATGGAAAAACACAACAAAATTCCTTTTCTTGATGTTTTAATAATCAGAGACACGACAGAATACAAATTTACCATATACAGAAAACCAACGTTCTCACTTTCATATATTCACTACTTTAGCTATCATGACAATACTATCAAGATAAGTCTAGCTAGCAACCTATTCTTAAGAGCCTTACGAATTTGTTCCCCAGATCCTGGAAAAAGAATTTGAACTAATTCGCAAGCAACTCTCATCTTTAAAGTATCCTGACCATATAATTGAGAAAGCAATTCAAAAAGCAAACGTAATTTTCTACCGACCCCCTAAAGACAAGACCAGAGACACACCCAACAATAAAATAAAATTCCCCACCTGGAGACGATTAAGAGAGTAACTCACACCCTTGGGAAATCCAACCCTTTTGCATTTACCTACCCAAATACCTTAGCCAAATCCCTGATTAACGTCCAACAAAAGACATCGCCCAAAGACTCGGGGGTATATGAGATCCCATGCCAGGACTGTGACCAATCTTACATCGGATTACAGGTAAATCACTTCCCCAGAGATTAATACAACACAAACGGTCAGTTAGGTATGGACAACAGAACTCGGCTATTTTCAATCATATAAATGAACATAACCATAGAATAAACTGGAATAAGTCACGGTGTAATTTATAGCAGCAACTGCCGGTACAAGAGTCAAATGATGGAATCGGCCTTAATAAAAGAGAAGCAGGTAATGAACATCTCAAAAGGGAATTGGACATCAGCATCGTCGACGCAGTGTTCATTCAACCAACGCTTAAGAAGATTAAAGGAAGATTATCAGCGGGGGGTGACCTAAATTGGCTTACTTGTGGACGAATCTCTTGGGTATAAATACCACCTTTCTGTAAACTTTTCTCATTCATATACCTGAAGAGAGAGACAGCAGTCTCTGAAATATAGTACTTTTCTCTCTACATTTTGGTGTTTTTTATGGGCTCCTTTTATTAGATATATATATATATATATATATATATATATATATATATATATATATATATATATATATATATATATATCACTTAGAAATTCTATACAGTTTACTTTTATTTCATTTTTTTCCGTCCAAAACGGACATGCATCGTGGATGATGTAGAATTCATAACAAAACTAGCTTTAGCCCAAAGACTGGATTATACGGACTACAATATGCGAGATCTTTTCGAACCAACTTTATTACATACTATTATCATGGCTTGTCAAAGAAAAATCTGATGATTAGTATTAACAATAATTCGAATGGCCAATTGTTGTATCCTATTATTTATAAATTCTAGAGCGACAAAAGAAAAGGGTTTTATGTACAACGAATAAACTTCCTTACATGAAACAATGCACTGTGTCTGGTCTAAGAGAATGATAAATTCTATAACCCAAGGGATGAATTATTATTATTACTATTTCATGGCTGGAAAGAGCAGGACATATAAATATGTGACAGTGGTTAAAGGGAACCGCAGTATGTATGTTTACTGCACTTATTATGAGTTGAATTATATGGAGAAGATACAGAAACTGAAAAATAAAAAAGCCGAATGTAGCCCCCCTGCATTTAAAAGATAGCGCACACGGGAGGGCAGTTGCCATGTTGTGTTTTTTACTTTTTGCTGACAATCTGGGTAGCGTAAATTTTTGCTGCCCGCACTCTTAGCTGACAGCTGGGGCACCAAACCTGCTTCCCATAGAAAATGGTTATTGGGTTAAATATCCAAATATATATGCGTAAAGATTTGAACTCTAACTTAACGCTTTAGTAATGACAAATAAGCTAAAAGTTCAAATACGTATCAAAACCTACTGACATATTGTCTGTCCCGGTGATTTATATTCGTAGTAAAAAATAAAATAAAAAAATAAAATAAAATAAAATAAATAAATAAATAAAATAAAATAAAATAGATTTTAAAGTCAGGAAGTCTAGAAGTGAAAATGTATATCTATGGAATAATCCTATATGGATCTTACAGGGCAAATAATATATATAGAATTTGTATGGAAACCTTTTTTTCATTAGTTTGAATAAGGAATATCTAATTTAACATAATTACATTTATTTACAATCATGCAGATTTCCAATATGAAACTAATATATTGTTCAATTTTGGTACTGTTTTTTTTTCAGACATTCTTCTCACGTGGGTGGAGAATTAAAAAAAAAAATATATATATATCATTTGAAAATACTAAAGTAGTATCTTTTACAGCAGGTAACGTAACTCTTAAGCTGGTGACGAGGTCATCAGTCTAGAAGGTGCCTGTCGCGTTTGCCGTATCAGCATTGTTCCTTTTAACCTCAATAATCTGCTTGCATAGGCTTCATCTGTGTGTGTCGTCTCCCGCTTGCAAAGCAGGTTGACTGGAGAAAGGAATGCTTAGCTCATGAACTTCACATGTGGTTCATGGGTCATGATGACACGACATAGCCATAACCTATTTTTATCCGTGTGTGCAATACAACTTTAGTCAAGGAACTGCAATCATTTTAAAATTAATGAACAAAATAAGCAAATAGAATTTCTATAACATCAAAATGAATTAATTTTTTCTGAACATCATAGACAATTAGAGTCAATAATTCAGCTTATGACATTGGTAAACGGACATTTAGAAGTATCAAGACATGTATATGAAAAATTTACTTGCAACATTAGCCTATTACAATTCAAGTAAATCACATTCATAGGAAAATGTCACATTTTCTTGAAAAACCCAAAGTTTATATAGAAATTAGATACATAGTGGGTTCTTGCGTTGCATCTCCTACCTATTAAAAAAGTTTTTAAAAATTAACCACAGAGGAGGCGCGCGAGAAATTTGAATATGAAACCTTTGTTAGGGGCACATAGGATCGGATTGTATCACAGCTTAATTTCAGTTAGCATAGAGAAATACAGAATCATGATTAATATTCTCTTTGACTCTTATGTTGCCTGGCAATCTTAAAAACAGTTCCATTTTCCACTTCTTTGTCTAGTAACTTACTACCAGTAATATCGAATTTTCTTTGGAATTCGTATTGATATCTGTTTATTTTTTATAATTATGGATATTTTTACGGTCATCATAGACCTGGATAGGTTCACTCATTGTAAATGCCATGGATAAAAAAGTGCATATATATACATATATATGCATATGGGGTGATATTTGTAAATAATAGTGATCATGTGATATATACTGATACAGTTTTTCACTTCATCTCTTTAAGATACATATGCTACAGAAAATACTAATGTACTCTGATAATCGCATAGAATAAAGATTAACATGATAAAATCATATTTTAACTGATAAAAATTTCATATATGAATTGATAAAAATTATTAATGTTTATGCTGATTGATTCGTTGATTTTTATGCTAACTGTTATATATCTGCAGTTATTGGTAAGATAAAAGGTAACAGATTGATTATAGGCTACCTGATTTATTTATACATATGTATATGGATTCATATAATTATGATTAATATATGTGCACTTTAAATAGATTCCTAGTGCGTACACGCAAAGATATATTTCGACTCTGTTATTTACTATGATCATTTATATATAGATTCCTAGTGCGTAGACACAAAGATATATTTCGACTCTGTTATTTATGATCATTTATATATAGGATACATGATACTTTATATATAGGATACATGACCGAGGTTATACTACTTCAAATTTAACTAGCGTTCGAACAACTTTTTGTCCATTACACAGTTCCAGACAACCACCTATAGCCAAATGAAATGGCCAATTCCAAATGGTTAAAACAAGGGGAAAATTTGCCTGGGCGGGGTCCAACGTTCTATTTTGCGCTCATACTTGTTCTCTGCATCCTAAGCCACACGAATACGTTCACGATGAATAAAATCATCCCCAGCACGAGTCCTTCGCCAGCAACGTAGAGTTGAATATCCTTCTGGTCGTAATTGTCGGAAGTATGTCCCTTTTGTAGTCGATTTCCGACAGCCGGCAGAGTGTTCCGCATTAAAATGAGATTAACGACGGGATGCGGGTGTCGGTCGAAGAAGTCCATGAAATAATCTTGTTCACTTATGATGGTGCTTATTCCTTTCACATTGTAGGCAGTTGTTACTTGACTGCAATCGTCCGCAGCGACGAACGATTTTTTGAAGTTGCGATGTGAAACTCTCGTACTGCAGGATACTGTAACCAGGTTCCATTAATCAGCCTGCAAGTGAAATTATACTTGTCACAAGGGCAAAGTGAATTCAGACAACATCAAATACGGGAAGGAGAATTCATTCAGAACAGACTTAACCTACATGAATTCACTGATATTTTATGGAATTCAAAAGAGTCAGCTGTACAAACTTTTTTATTCATGGCATTAACAATGAGTGAACCTATCCAGGTCTATGATGACCGTAAAAATATCCATAATTATAAACAATAAACAGATATCAATACGAATATCAAAGAAAATTCGATATTACTGGTAGTAAGTTACTAGACAAAGAAGTGGAAAATGGAACTGTTTTTAAGATTGCCAGGCAACATAAGAGTCAAAGAGAATATTAATCATGATTCTGTATTTCTCTATGCTAACTGAAATTAAGCTGTGATACAATCCGATCCTATGTGCCCCTAACAAAGGTTTCATATTCAAATTTCTCGCGCGCATCCTCTGTGGTTAATTTTTAAAAACTTTTTTAATAGGTAGGAGATGCAACGCAAGAACCCACTATGTATCTAATTTCTATATAAACTTTGGGTTTTTCAAGAAAATGTGACATTTTCCTATGAATGTGATTTACTTGAATTGTAATAGGCTAATGTTGCAAGTAAATTTTTCATATACATGTCTTGATACTTATAAATGTCCGTTTACCAATATCATAAGTTGAATTATTGACTCTAATTGTCTATGATGTTCAGAAAAAAATAATTCATTTTGATGTTATAGAAATTCTATTTGCTTATTTTGTTCCTTAATTTTAAAATGATTGCGGTTCCTTGACTAAAGTTGTATTGCACACACGGATAAAAATAGGTTATGGCTATGTCGTGTCATCATGACCCATGAACCACATGTGAAGTTCATGAGCTAAGCATTCCTTTCTCCAGTTAACCTGCTTTGCAAGCGGGAGAAGACACACACAGATGAAGCCTATGCAAGCAGATTATTGAGGTTAAAAGGAACAATGCTGATACGGCAAACGCAACAGGCACCTTCTAGACTGATGACGTCGTCACCAGCTTAAGAGTTACGTTACCTGCTGTAAAAGATACGACTTTAGTATTTTCAAATGATATATATATATATTATATATATATATATATATATATATAATATATATTTTTTTTTTTTAATTCTCCACCCACATGAGAAGAATGTCTGAAAAAAAAAACAGTACCAAAATTGAACAATATATTAGTTTCATATTGGAAATCTGCATGATTGTAAATAAATATAATTATGTTAAATTAGATATTCCTTATTCATACTAATGAAAAAAAGGTTTCCATACAAATTCTGTATATATTATTTGCCCTGTAAGATCCATATAGGATTATTCCATAGATATACATTTTCACTTCTAGACTTCCTGACTTTAAAATCTATTTTATTTTATTTTATTTATTTATTTATTTTATTTTATTTTTTTGACTACGAATATAAATCACCGGGACAGACAATATGTCAGTAGGTTTTGATACGTATTTGAACTTTTAGCTTATTTGTCATTACTAAAGCGTTAAGTTAGAGTTCAAATCTTTACGCATATATATTTGGATATTTAATTAACCTATGGTTATGTTTTTGCTTATTGATTTTATCGTGATTCCTTTTTTGTTATAATTTGTAACCCTTCCGACTTCTTACACTGCCACCAATATTAGGGCCGTTGCCTATTACTGCATATTTACTTTCAGAGGGCTTTAGTTTGCGTGCATAAAAACTATAGGGAAGACCTGTTTATCATATTGCTGAAGTAGTACCCCTCTTACCCCTTGGTCTGAGGCGTCTGTTGCAAATAGAGAAAAAAAATCGTTATTTATATCAGGGATTATTAAGTTAGGTGAGCTGCATTATTCCGCTTTTAAGATATCGAACACCTGTTGATGCTTTTCAGACCATAATAAATCTACGCCCTTCTTCGTAAGATCTGTTAAAGGAGCTGTCATGATTGAAGAGTTACATATTTACATACGATTGTAATACCCACTACAGCGCAAAAGTGCTGTATCCCCTTTTTATGTTAATAGGTACCGGAAGTTATGAATAGCCGACACCTTACCATGGACTACTTAAGACCTTGACTAGACACATAAAACGTAAATAAACATGTTCGGTTTTTAAAAACTCACATTTAGAAATTTTACTCTGAGATTATTTGTCTTTGTCTCTGTAGCACTAGCTCTACTTTATGTGAATGTACTTCTAAGGTATTAGAAAAGATTACAAGACCAACCATATAAGCATGTAGTGTATCCCCTAAAAGTCTCCAAACACTATATTGTAATTGGGGCGCAACGTAAGCCAGAGACATACGTAAAAATTGATAATGTCCCCTGAGTGTGCTGAAAACGGGGTATGAGGTACAATCACTTAGGTAATGGTATCTGGTAAAAGCTTTTAAGTAAGTCCAAGCTGGTGAAAAATTTATTCTAACCTAACAGAGATAAGATGTCGTTGGTACATGGCACTGGAAACTATCGGGTGTCGTTTCCTTGTTTAAGCGACAGAAATCTACGCAGATACGCCAAGTCCGATCTTTTATGGCATGACGTTTGAGGGAAAAATTATATGGGCTTATTTGATTTCCTAATGACTCCTATTACTAACATCATCAACTTCGTCATTTATCTCTATTTTGAAATTTCATTGGGAGTCTATGCGAAGGTACGTATATAGCTTTATGTTTGTCCTTAGACCGTATTTTGTTTTCAATGACATCCGTTTTTCTCCCAGAGATCACCCGCTAGCGGAGAAAACTTCCCTGGTATTCAGGGATAAAAGATAAAAAAAATTTTTCTGCTGAATCACCTCTGCTTGAATGACTTTACGGATATTACTTTAGATAGAGTATAAGAGAGATTCATCTACAACTGATTGGGCGTGATTAAAAATTAGCAACAATAAAAAAAAATGCGATATTTATATGTATAGGTTTTGTGGATTACTAGATTAACTTGTTGCTGCGAGTCAACCATGTCTAGGGCTTTGTTCGCGGAAATCGTTATATTTCAGAGTGTCGGGAAGAATTAAAATTTCAGATCCCAGCAAAGTCTTTTTACACGCACTAAGACATTCGAGGGTGCATGCGTCTCGAGATTTTTGCGTGCAAACTGCGACTGCGGTTGTGGGAGAATTCTGTTGGGTCATTTGAACAATGTTACGATTTATGAGACAAATGTATAGTTCCTCTATTTAAGTAATTATTTGATTAACTGTCTCTTTTTTTTTGTTCAAAACGGATCTTAATATGTTTGAAGGTTTATAGAATTTTCCTTTGATAAACACGCCTTATTTTGCAGGAGGTAAGATAATATTTTGTATACCCCTAGATGGGTATCTAACAATTACGCTAGATACAGATCAATGTTTTTTATAACTATAGAGGTATCTGTAAGCGCTCGCTTATCCGGACTTCTCAATAGGGAAGTTCGAACAACAGACGGTGAATCCGTAAATACAGGATATTACGTGTACTAAAGGAATAAAACAAGATATTCTAATTTTTACGGCGCGTACAGTCGGGCTTAACCCACCATTACTTATAATAACTTATGTATTAAAATTACGAAAACCTGCTCTGATTACTTGATACGGTCGTGTGATTCATAGGAAATTCCTTTTTAATTCAAAAAGGTATTGGCATAAAAATAAAAGTTATGGCATAAATGATCCAACATCACTTTTCTTCTCTCCGCTGAAGTCGCTTATGTGGTATGTGCTTTGCTTGCTACACTTGGCAGATTTGACTGACCCTGACCGTTGACTAGATGACACAGTAACCAAGTTCACTTAAGCACAATTTGTTTGTATCTGTATTTTAGGGCTACTGTTTACCATCGGCAACGTATTGTGTGTTTTTAGCATTCTGTTGTTGGTTACGTATAAAGCAACGAATGTATGAATGACGAACTATTAGGAATTGAGCGATTACTATTAAGACAAGTTATCTCTACTGCATTCAACATTAACTTTTTGTACTTGCTGTTGTTTACTTCATTCTTTGCTAAAATTTGAAATAGTGAGGGATCCTGGTCAGCGCATTTAGCCTTATGAAAGTTTTTTATAGACATGTTATTCCTTGCAATCCAGCCGTATTTTTAAAGTTAAGTTGAGTCATTGAGGTTAGATTTTTTTACGCTTAACTAAAGGCTGAAACTGCGATCAGGACTTTGCAAAGGAGCATTTATTGTCATGACCCGAAATAGTGTTACCTCTAATTTATCTAGATTTGTACGGGTGTTCCACTTGTTTTTGTGTGTTTTCTAATCACTACGGTGTATAAATACAGACGTCCACTGCGTAAACGCATATTCACTGTTTGATATGATTTGTTACGTAAAGGATTAATAATCACCCAAAATGATAAAATTAACACAGTATATGATTATGATATTTCAGGAGAACTTCTGGAAACAGAAACTCAAAGATAAAAACTCGCAGTAGCGAAATCCCATTGATGTGGATAATTTCTGTAAAAAAGTAAGATTAAGAATGTCTCGTAACTTCAGCCACAGGAATAACGAAATTCGACCTGCAAAGGAAACACTTCAGTTACTCCAAATGAATAAAAAGGTTGTACTTAGCTTGCTTTTGTGGGAAGTCACGGTGTTCCGATAACGATGTGCCCTTGCGGATGACCTGGTTTGGCTTGAGTTTCCCCCGTGCGCGTTGTTTGGAAAAAAATGATTCGGGCTTCCAGTCCTTGGACGATCCGATTGCTGCAGACGTTCGGTTTCGGTTTTTTCCCTTGAAGTGCCGGAAACGCACAATAATGCGGATGTTTTTTTCTTGAATGATTCTAATGAGAGACGAAGCTTGCGTTGCCGTAGGAAAAAGACACGTCGGGTTTGTTTCTTGAAGTTATTTACTACTGAAATTGCTCACTAAACGATGATGATAAGTTGCTTGAAGAATCTCTTGCTTTCGTCGTCGTTGACTTCTGATGATACATTATTCGTTATTCTTCGGAAGACGTTGAAGAGTTCTCGTTGTTTCTGAAGTCGCTCACTAAATGATGATACTAAGTTGCTTGAAGAATCTGTTGCTTTCGTCGTCGTTGACTTCTGATGATACATTATTCATTATTCTGGTTTGCCTTCGGAAGACGTTGTAGAGTTCTTCTATTAGTCTGCCACCAATATTAGGACTGTTACCTTGTATAATAAGGCGCCCTATGAGGTAATGTTAGACTTGCGGTAATCTTACGCTAAGTCGGTTGGTAATACACTTCCATACACATTGGAGTGTCTTGGGGTTTGTAGATCACTTACAAAGTCGGTATTATCTTCTGTGGTTATGACGACGATGCGTTAAACTCATGATGATTCGGCAATGATGTGAGGTTCTAGTAGAAACCACGAAGTATAAAAAAATACTTATATTCTCTGAGATTACATGGTGAAGATCAGGTAGGATTGTACAGGTCTTCTAATGACGATGGCTTGATCGCTTCTGCCAATGATGATGGCTAATTTCTGTTTCTGTTCTGTCCTACCATCTCCGGTTACAAGTCATAAAGGAAAGCAGGACAGTAGCTCGAACATATGAACATACATACAAAATGAGACACACTACAGATCACGTAGGCCGTTTGAATTATAGGTCGCGGTAGTTGTCTCAAGCAGGGAGCTTGGACTAATGTTTCAAAACAAATGAATGACCACAGGTGACAGCATGTCAACTTAGCCTACATACTTTATCGTCTCTGGTCTGATCACATTCCTGCAAGCAATCTGGTTGACCTCTTTAGTTTTAGTCTTTTATATATATGGAATAACATTCCATATTTTTATTATGTAATCACTTACATATATACATATACATATACATATATTGCATAGATCAAATGATAACATACACACGCGCCACGCACAGGTACACACACGTGTGTGTACTTCTTGTGTGTATGTTAACTATATTTCTCGTCTATGAAAAAGAAGTGTAAATTTTGAATGCAAGAAAAAAAACTTGAATAAAGCTAAGCGATCTTTATTAGGGTTCTAATTACATCCCTTATTTTAACAGCTGACGTCATACTTTGAGCTAAGGAAAGTCACAAAACGATTGATAAGAATGAACGAAAACGGCAATTCTCTTCTGATGTGAGTTACAAAAAAAAAAAAAAGAAAAAAAAAATAACTGATTTAAACAGGAAGAAGAATATTCACTGCCACTCAGACTTCTAAAGCAATGCTAATCTGTTATCCTTTATCTGTCTATGAATCTTGTATGGAAGTGGAAGCCTTTCAAAACTAACATTATAGTCTTAGTAAAAAGGCTGGAATTACAATGTTGTCTTTTTCTTTGTCCGTCTGTTAAGAGTTTTACCTATATCAACTAGTGAATGAATGTTCACATCTTTGCTTAGTAATGGTGCCCTGCCTACTGGGTCAATATCAATACCCTTCGCTGGAACATTAACTACATGGCCAAATATCTAATTCAAACATCTAATTCAAATGTTGGATAATAAGTTCATGGCCAAACATCTAATTCAAATGTTGGATCAATAACTTCATGGCCGAACATCTAATTCAAACATCGGATTCAAGTGCTGGATAGTAACTTCATAGCCAAACATTTAGTTCAAACTTCTGACTCAAATGCTGGATCAATAACTAAATGGCCAAACATCTCATTCAAACATCTAATTCAAATGCTGGCTCAATAACTACATGGCCAAACATCTAATTCAAACATCTAATTCAAACTAGATTAATAACTGCATGGCCTAACATCTAATGCAAATGCTGGCAGGAAACACCGGCGATGCAGAATTCCCAGAATCCTGGTGTTTGCTTTTTACCGGCAATGGATTCTTTTTTTTTTCATTAATTCCGGTTCGTTTGAGAGAGAGAGAGAGAGAGAGAGAGAGAGAGAGAGAGAGAGAGAGAGAGAGGGTGGGGGAAAGCATAGTTTACGTGGAATGCAAAATTGAATTCTTAATTAGCTTGAATCTGAAGCTAAACAGTTTCTATAATGTGGATGCTTAAGAAGTTCCTAATCGCCACGTCTCTCTCTCTTTCTCTCTCTGCGATTATGCACTTCGCAGTTACACAAGGACGTGCAGAGGGGGGTTGCTAGGGGTGCCCAAGCACCTGCCCCTTTTGCTACTGTATTAAAAGTGCCCTTTTGAGAGGGATGTATTATAGGCCCGCCGCCTATGCCGCCTATCTGTGTCAATAATAATAATAATAATAATAATAATAATAATAATAATAATAATAATAATAATAATAATAATAATAATAATAAACAGGAGCTTGTAGAAATGGGTATTATATCTTGGCAACACTGGGTCACCCACTGTCTGGTAACACTGGGGCCAAGGCAAGCTCAGCTGAGCTAGACTGACAACAGGCCAGGTAAGCTTTCCTAGTTATTTTAACTGGTATTTCCTCTGCATTAAGGCTTTGACTCCTTTTTTAGCTATAAAAAGTGTAATAACGAAAAGAGGGAGAGAGACAGTGGACCAAGTGAGTCGAGTAAAGATCTTTTCCATCCTCATAGATGAAACAGCTGATGTATCACATACAGAACAAGTCTCTTTTGTTGTGAGATATGTACATGACTTCAAAATAAAAGAACATTTCATACAAGTATTCAATGTGCAATCAACAACTGGTGAAGCACTGGAGAAAGAAGTGATCTCTATGCTTAATACAAATAACCTGAACATAGATGATATGCGTGGACAAGGATATGATGGGGCAGCAAATATGAGTGGAATATACAATGGATTACAGTCCAGACTCCAAAGACAGAACCCAAAGGCGCTCTATGTACACTGCCATGCACACAGCCTAAATCTAGTATTAGTCGAAAGTGCAAAATCAAGTACTCAGTTTGTAACTTTTTTTCAGTTTGGTGGAGAAACTGTATGCTTTTATTGCTAACTCATCAAAACGGCATGCTGCTTTCATGGAGATCCAGAAAGCAATGTATCCAGAAGACCGCCTACTTGAACTTAAGAAGCTATCAGACACAAGATGGGCTTGCAGAGAGTCAGCTCTAAGAACCATCAGGAAGGTCATCCCAGCTCTGAAGCAATTTTTAGAAGAGATAGTACAAAAACATCCTCCTGATGCATCAGCAGGGGATGCCTCAATATTGCTGCAAAGTATTAACTTTAAATTTCTTGTTTATCTTGAGATTGCCACCCCAGTTTTTCAAGAAACTGCCTATGCCTCTAATGCCCTATAACAGAAAGACTTTGATTTGGCTACCTCCTACAGAATTGTGGATGGAGTGCTACAAAGTTTGAGAGAATTAAGAAACGATGAGAAGTTTCTGGAGATTTTTACAAATGTTAAAGAGAGAGCTGAATCCATGGCCATCGACCTCCCCTCTGGGATGCCTGGACAAGGTAGAAGAAGAAAAATGCCTGAAAGATACAAGTATAGTGCTACATCTGCTACTGAGGACCAGCAATATCAGTCCTTGGATGAGTACTACCGTGTGAGAGTATTTTATGTGTTTTTAGATACAATATCACAAGAGCTACAAAGAAGATTTAAAGGTGGAGACAACACAACATGGGGTATCCTAAATGCCTTTCATTGTATGACAGTCCAAGATAACTGGAAAGAACCTGTGAATGAAGAGGCATTCAAGTCATTGCAAAAATTATGCCAGTTTTATGAGTTAGAAGAAGTAGACAAGCTACGGTTGGAATTAAAGATCTTCTATTCCTCATTTCCTTGCCTGCCACAGAACACTGCAGCTACAATGCTCAACCTGATGAAAGAAAACAATGTCCAGGAGATATTGCCACTTATGCTTGAACTCTTAACAATTTATGCCACTCTACCCGTCATAACTGCAACAGTGGAAAGGACCTTCTCCAAACTCAAGCTGGTGAAGACAAAGCTAAGCTGCCTGTCCAGTGAGGAGAGGTTAGAATCTGATCTTTTGTTGCTAGCAGTTGAAAAGGATATCACAATCAACAACAGTGAAGTTATCAGCATATTCAAAGAAATGGCACACAGAAGGGTTTTCTTATAAATATAAAATGATAATGTCTGATTATTAGCCAAGTGTATTGATCATACTGATTGATTTTCTTGCAGTCATTTATGTAAAAGTAATATATAAAAATTTTCTTTTGTTAAATTTCCTAGTTCTACTGATAGTCAGTACTGAAGATTTTATGTTCATATAAAACATTAGCCCACTGGTACCTATGATATCAGTCATGTTTATCTCTTTCATGAATTATTAATGGCTAGATTAAATAAATTTGAAAGAATATTGAGCCGGTATATATTTAGCCTCATTCATTTCTATATTTTTGCCCTTTTTTTCACTTGAGCACCTGCCCTGAAAAAGTTCTCTGCACGTCCCTGTGCGCAGTAAAAGGCTCTACCACCTACTTGAATTATACAATTATGCAACAGTTGCATTATGATACGCAGGTAGCCTGGGGTAAACAAAAATAATTAGAATTGTTTTCGAGGGTTATAAAAATTTAACTTAGCACATATTCAGACAATCAACGTCTCAGCCTATTATTTTTTGACAGATACATTTTCGATTGTTTGTTATACAAAATGATCTTATAGGCAGTGTCATTAGAGCAAGGCAGTGTTTTATAACATTATCTTATTTTTGTTTATGCATTTTGATATTCGCATAAGGACTTGCCGGATTTGGAAATATGAGTCCAGTGAGGGGGTTTCTAGGTAGGAAGACATTTATTTGACATAAACAGATTCATTCACTTCAAATAATGGTTACTCCACTTGGAATGTATAAAAATGATCAGTCGATTTGCCGCCAACTTTGTACCTTCGCTTCTATGCCATAAAACACGCCAGCGACTTTATTGAGAAATATAATACTTTAAAAATTCCATTACATAGTATGAAAGTTCTTGGTCAGAACGCGAAACCATTATTTCACAAAGGTTGTCATAAACGAGGTCCCGAAATTCCTTCGTGATTAATTGACTTTTTAGGTAAGTCAATTAAGTTAATTGAGCTCTATGGAATTAAGAAGTGACTCCCTTTCAATGGGAAATTTTTACAGTGGAATATTCGTTTGCAGCCTGAGTAGCCCACTACTCCCCTCCCCCTTCCATCCCCTGGAACCACTAGCTGCCCTCCCCTTGGAACCGATCCGTATAAGGAAGAGTTTGGAAGCCAAATTCTGACTCTTACGAATTCTAAAGACGTAATTTGGGCATCGATATTTTCCATGACCTTTTCACGCTGTGGGATGGTAGCTGGGAGATTTGACCTCTGTTGTATCATATTCCGTCCGCTAGTTCGTAGTACATTATTCAAAACCTGGACGGAAAGAAGTGGAAGACGAGACATTAGTGTATCATTAGCAATAAGTGAAAAAGCAACATTAAGTTTCACCGTGTATAGGAAACCATCATTCCTCACCTCTCATGACATAACAGCAAATACTGGGGTAGATTGCAATCTTTTTCTTGGAAGACGAAGAGGCTGTTCTCGAGCTTACTTCGACAAGGAATTCGACATCGTCTTAGAAAAAAAAAAAAAAAAAAAAAAGCGAGCTACACTACCCTATGTCTTTTAGATTTTATTGATATGCCCAATAAGATATATTTTCCAGGTCACATGAATAGCAACGAAATAGGATTTACAAGCGACGTAGAACTCTGATGAATATAGGGGACTAAAAATGTAAATTAAGAACAGTGAACATGAAAATCCATCGTCTTTTGATTATCCAAGTGCGAGAGGGAATGCTCTCATTAGTGGCTCTCAGAATAACAAATAAAAATGCAATCGAGTTTTCTGTACAGCCTATGATGCTATATGAAACTCTCAGCCACGGCGCAGGATAATCTCAGCCGCGTCCCTCGAAACTATCAGCCCCGGCCCGGTGGTGGCCTGTGTATGTATATGGCACTTAGAGCGGTGCCATATGCACGATCCTAAGTGCCATATGCACGAATCATGGCTAACAATAACCTTAAATAGAATAAAATAATAAAAAACTACGGAGGTTAGAGGGTTACAATTTGGTATGTTTGATGATTGGAGAGTGAATAATCAATTTACCAATTTGCAGCCCTCTAGCCTCAGTGGATTTTAGGATCTGAGGACGGACCCAAAAAGCGCGGAAGGACAAACAAATGGCCACCTCAAAACTTTCTTTTGCAGAAAACTAAAAATGAAATTGCGTTTACGAAGCACCATGTGCAGAAATTTAAAATCTCATGTTTAACAAACTTAAATAGCACGACACAAAATATCTGTAAACGTAACTATAGCCAAAAATATCTGGGCGTTTTCGATCACTTCCGAGATTTAGGGCACTTCATTAACTTCATTGTAAAAGAGCCATCCTAACTATTTAAAAGTGCCTGCCTATTGAAAATAAAGGAAGGAAGGAAGGAAGGAATGAATATAGAATTTAAGCCAAAGGCAAAGCGCTGGGATCTATGGGGTCATTCAGCACTGAAAGGGAAATTGGCAGTAGGAAGGTTTGAAAGGTGTAACAGGAGGAAAACCTCAAAGCAGTTGCACTTTGAATCAATTGTTAGAAGAGGGTGGAAAGTCAGATGGAAGAAAGAGACTATGAACGGAGGTACAAGAAAGGGGATTGCAGAGAACGAAGGGATTCTGCAAGAAAAAAAAAAGAATCACACACACATATATATATATAGTGTTTCTGTAAAGACTCTACTTATCTCCCACAGAGTTGAAGGCCAACGTATATTCGCCGAAATTTAGTGGTTTATACAAATATATTTGTTTGTTTTATGACCCATTTTAGGAAACTTATTAAACTTAGATTACAATCACCTGAAATACAAATACTGATGTACAAAGTCTCGCACAAAACTATACAAATATACTAAAAGCTTCTAATGCAAACGGGCAGACATATATTTGCACCCATATGTTAACGCATTTCTGGATGCATAAGCGTGCGTACTATTTTCTCTGCTCCTTCCGGCCAGAGAGAAAGCAAAGCACAGACTGAAGCTTTAACCACTCGGAATTGCTAGAGAAAATAAAGCAGCATGTAACAGCATCGCTGCCACGTGAGACTAGATTTGAATAAAGAGAAAAGTTTCGGAAAAGAAGTAAAGGCGATGCATATTCATGGCGCAACTTTCGTAAACTAGATTATTGGCGCCAAACAACCACATCTGGAGCTACCGAACGCCAGAGGAAATAATGGGCAAATGGGAGTAAGTAACTAGACATCCCCCCCTCCCCCTTTTTTAAAATGATTTTATACCATTCATATCTACAGCTTCAAAATCCTAATGTTACTTTATGTGAAAATTTATCCATTTATTTGTGCTTCTCTCCTGACCAATGAGAGTAAAACAGATTCGTTTAATCTTTCTGCAAAAAGAAATACATTTTATGACTGAGCATTGGCTGTTTCCATTAAAAACAAACGCATTTTATCACAATTGGGGGAAAAGGTAACTCTTTGCTGGCTTAGCTTATTACCCAAAGAATAATGGCTTTGATCTCTTTGCAATTTGGCGATACAATTACACCGCAAATATTATACAATTAAAATTTTCCGCATTACTCGCTCTAACCGAATTGGGAATTCAATGTTGCAATAATCTGGACACTTATGTCCCGGTACACTAGTTGTGAAAATGTGATTTTAGTAAGTAAACATTACTCATTTGAAATGTTCACGAACACTCGGATATTATATGCATAATGAATATCAAAATATGACGATAATACCATTGGAATTACCTTCAGTAGCGTATGAAATCAATCACATCTCTAAACATTAAATCCAGTGAACGATTAAGCTTAAAGTTATTCTAGCAGAAAAGTAACTCGAATTGATCATTTTCATGTTCATCACTATTCCTTAAGATTTTGTTTATATTTTTTATTTTTCGTTTATTTGACTTTTATTGTTTCAGTTATCTTCTCTTTCATAACGGAATTATTTTTATACAGTGATATGGTGGATGATGTAAAACGCCGGTGTAGGGCTTAGGTTGAATATTTAAGCCAGATTTCATTGACCTTCAATAAAATGAACTTAAGGTAAAATATGCAACCTTAATATAGTGAAAGAAAATCCCAATTATATTGCTAATGGTAAATCTTACCAATCCGTACCTAGGCCAGTCTACCATTGTGTTATTGAAATGATGAAAACTACATGGATTTCACTGCATCTATTAAAGACGTTTTCCTGACATTCAACTGTAACTAATAACCGAAGAATCCTTCATTCATGGATTCCTGCACGTATATATGCGAGCAAAACCTAAGATCAAACCCTCATAATAAAGACATCAGTTTTATGTTCACAATATTTCTAATTAGTTTTCCCGTCATAAATAGCTATATAAACAATTTTGAGTGACTCGTGTTTGCAAGTGTGATTAAGTGGTTGACCACGGTGTAATTATTTACAAGAAGTTGGGTGGGGGGGAAGGGGGTGGGTTGACTTTAGTGATTATGACAATTATAAGGGCATCATACAGGGTGTCCATAAAGTCCCAGTACCATTACAAACATTTATTGCTCAGAATGGTACTAGGACTTTATGGACACCCTGCATTATTTGGAGTACTGGGTATTAATTTATAAGCTATTGATTGAGAAAGTAATGTATTTGTATGCAATAAACTTATATTTTGTCATGTAGGCTGGGCAACGTCAAGATTGTCTTAAGTACTTAACATCATAAACGTTCCACCTTACTTACCTAATATTATCAACAAAGCCGTAAATTAAGAAGGTGTAAGACATCATCTCTGTTTTCCCGAGAGAATTTTGAGTCATGAACTTGGAAGCAAGTCCAGAGAAACAAAGCTTCCATTTTATTGCAAACTCAGAGACCCCCAAAAGGTTTTACTTCTGTTTGAATCAAAGAGAATTCCATCTCCGAAGAACACCCTTTGATGCTGCCGAGACAAGTTATATCAGATCTTTCTTCCGAAATCTGGAACTGCCT
>NC_087201.1:12468140-12500860 GCF_015104395.2 Macrobrachium nipponense
TTCCGTATTCTTCAAGGAGAATAATAAATATTATTAACAAGGAAGCTTTATAGTGACAACTTTAGTTTATTTAAGAATTAGCATGTAAATCGTCAGGATATTAATTTTTTACGATTTACTTTCTGGGCCCCTATAGCCTATTTGGTTTGAGTGTGTTGGTATTCCTGTCGTAATTGTGTATACGTGTGGTTTGAATGATTATTATTATTAAGCGTAATAGTGGTTAATTTATTTCCTGTATTCAAGAGGTTCAGGTGTAATTTCTATCTTTTTATTAATTTATTAAATTTATGGTTTTTCGTTGTGTTTGTTTACTCCCCCCTTGAATTCATCCTTGTACATTGATTATTGAGTTTGTGGTATGATTCCACCCTATTGTGGACTTCTTATCCAAGGTTAAAATTAGCAATAATCGTACGTCTGGCAACTATATAGTCTAGGCCACCACGGGATGTGGTTAATGGTTCATGGAACGCGGTTCATACAGCATTATACCGAGACCACCGAAAGACATCTTTTATTGGAAGCCTTGATTATACGATGAACAGAAAACTCGATTAAGCCGAAGGAATTTCGGAGTATTTTTTCACTTTCTCTCTCTCTCTCTCTCTCTCTCTCTCTCTCTCTCTCTTTCTCTCTCTACAAGGCCCGTGCTGCAGCCGAGCTTGTCTGCATAACTTGACTTTGTCATATCAACGTTATCCTGAATACTGAAAGAGATGAGACAAACGGATCCATGTCGTTGTTGCAAGGTCTGGAAATAATTATGAAAATGCTTTCTATGATGATATATTGTTATCCTGCTTTCTCTCTCTCTCTCTCTCTCTCTCTCTCTCTCTCTCTCTCTCTCTCTCTCTCTCTCTCTCTCTCTCTCTCTGCTCTATGAAAGCGTGAATTGTCAAGTGATTATTACTTTTTGACCTTAGAACAAGCTGTCTTTATTTAAATCTAAATTGCTACCCTCTTCATCCTCAGGGTGAAGTTTATTTCTGAACGCAAAGAACTATCCCTGTACATCCAAATAAGGACCATCGTCCAAGGTGGAGGTGACCATGAATTTTATCCCTGCAATTCATCTTCACTGTTTTGTGATCAAGATTTACTATGAAAATAAAATGAAAATCCAATGAGATCACGAATTTCTTCATAGCTGATCATAATTGTAGTACTCGCTAAGCCGATTGAGCATTAACTGCGAACGCTGTTGATATATAGTATATTTCTGTGAGAGCTACAGATTTCACGTATAAGTAATTGAAGACACTAACCTCAATACCATTCAGGTAAATTGAATTTATTGTTGCAGTAAGCCTTGCTGTTTGTTGTAACCTTTGAACTTCGCGAGATTATTTTGGTAATCGTATCGATTTTCATTTACTTAATAATTATTTTTATCGGTGATGCAATGTTATTATTATTATTTATTATTATTATTATTATTTTCACAACTAACTTATCCACATATAGGCTCGCTGAACTGCAAATCATGAAATTCCTAGGGTTATGTAAACCTGCAAGAACAGGTACCCTTCAGTCGATAGTATAATCCATAAAGAATAGAAAATTATAACAGTGGGCGAACCTAAAGAACTATAGAGATTTAACATTCGTGTTCAGCTAAAACTCGTGAACCTAAAACAGAATTTTGAACAACCAATAAAAACTTAAATTATTCGATGAAGTAAAGCACTTTAGGAAATGCCAACCAGGTGGTGACATGAACAAGCAAAAATGACTCACTGAATTTTGTTTAGCTGGAGGCAAACTTTATAACTAATCATTGTTCATCAAACAATCAACGGAGGACAAAGATTGTCTCCCATAAAACCTTCGCCGTAGGCGGGACGTCGTTAGCAATATTATTGATAGTACTTTGCAAGCAGACGTAAGGGGAATGTCACCACAAAAAATGTCTTTTATCAAAAGCAAAATTTTAAGGGAAACTTATCTAACACATTTTCTTTATTTGTCTTCTAACTGGTACATTAAAGGTTTGCTAGACAAAAGACATAGGGACGAATCTTCTGATATCTTCGTTCCAGAAACTACTTTGTTGTTGTTATTGTTGTTGTTGTTGTGGGGGAGAAGGAAAGGTCTATGAGGGAGACTAAAAAGTCTAAAAGGGTGTTTCACGTTGAGTTGAAGACAGGAATTTCAGGATAGGATATTTGTTTTATGCATTAGAATGAAAATTGGAAAAATTGATAATATGCATGTTAAATAGTACAGAAAAAGTATTTTTAATAGAATGTAGTGTGTTTATTTTAATTTCCATTGTTGAAACAAGGTTCTATTTTACCATAAATTTTGGCCCGTTTTAATTTACGTTGAAAGTTGGGAATATAATATTTACAACTTATGAATGAGGGGAAAATCTTGCTCGCATCTCGAGTAAGCTGGGGATAGGATCACGCCTTATTTGTTTGGGGCCTTCCATGAAAAGGCTCATTTGGCCTCATAGATTCCCCAAGGCTTGTGATTCTCCTCTATTCCGTCTCAACAACTTTGGCGAACAACTGTAGACAGAAATATTCATTACACAGCGAAGCAGCCAAGTGCTTCTGCAAGGAGCCACATGTTATCGCTGGTCAGTCGACATTACTAGCAGAGAGGGAATGTTGACGATGTTGCAAAGGTCTCAATGGGATTGGCATGCAGGCTGCAGTACACTCAATCTTAGCGCAAACAGGTAGAGCTTTTGGTGGCACAAACAAGAGTCGTCGAGAAAACCTTTTAAAAACTGAGAGACGAAAATGACCAACTTTCTCAGCAGTATTTGACGCAACCACTCTGAATAATCTTGATTGTCACTTTCTTTAAAGTATTTTGGGTCATTTCTCCCTCTAAAGTTAAACAAGGCAATGTTAGATTTATCATGATACTTTAAACTTCGTAACTGAGAATAGAATAAAAAAAATAAGTCAAAAGTTCGTATTCTAGGAATGAAAATATCATCTTGTAAGAACCAAAGATGTGTAATCACCATCGGCATTTTTCTAATAAACTGTAACCGAAAGATTGAGATGTCTTTTTTTTTCACTGCTTTGTCAAAGATATTGCTCCTGACGTTACTTTGTTTCATTCTGTTTTTCGCAAAGCTATGCTTCTTTGTTATATAAGTGGAACATTGCATCGTAACTTTGTATCGATAGGTATTACCCCAAGTGGCAGGGTTCCTTCAATATAATTAGTGTCGTACTATTCCACGTGTGTAATAACCACAAAAAATTTTTTTTGCCTACATTCTTAGTGATTACCGCATTCCAGTGCATACTTATCGCAGCGACTAAGATATCGGAATATCTTGAATATCGTTCCTTGTCCTTCAGGTTATCGAGAACATCTGCCAGTTTTACGTTGAGTGCCGTTTGGATGAAGAGATAAGTCTCTTGACATCTTATTCCTTTTAGGCAGTTACAATGGGATATTCTCTGTTACCCTTGTAGTTATTACACTGAAACTACAAAGTCGAGAATGGATAAAGTTTCTATTGCCTGGAATTGTATTATCAAAATGAATTTCACCCGTCTATTTGAAGTTTCATTAAAATCTGTGACCATAAGGGTTTTCATTACTTTTTGAGTCTGCGCTACTAACATTTTAAGGATCATTTAAAGGATCTTCGTTGTCGGCCTGTGCATGCACTATCCGAACACTGGCGAAATCGTGGAGAGAGAGAGAGAAACAGGCGCTAAAACAATGAATGGGAATCGGTTATTTCACCGATGGATTTTTAACCTGCTTCCGTTTGCACTGCTTGATGCTAACTATCCATTCACAGTTTTCATCTTCAATTACCCGGAGGCAGCCACCTCTGTCGATGTTCCTACGTCATGGGTACGGTTTCCTTGATCAACCATTCGGTCAGATCTGTCAGTCGCTGTAATCCCATCAAATATTTTGTTCAAGGGGCAAACTCAGCCTGTTTTTGTTTGTTTCTCGCCAAAGGGGAGAGTATATATTATATATAGTATATATATATATTATATATATATATATATATATCTATATATATATATATATATATATATATAGTTCGAAATATAGTCTTTACTTTAAACCAGTGTGTTTTAATGGATATTTTTATACTTGAGACGTATCCTGTTTTAACAGAAGAATTTATTTATTTATATTATATATATATATATATATATATATATATATATATATATATATATATATATATATATATATCTATATATATATATATATATATATATATATATATATATATATATATCTATATATATAATATATAATATATATATATATGAGCGCGCGTGTGTGTACATATGATGCATTGGTTGCAAAGCTGGTATGACTCACAATGAGGAATAGATTTTCTGCATAGCAAAATTAGCATGGGCGCTCATGAATATACATATTCAAGCAGGCCAGTACGCGTCGTCTCTCTTGCTAAATATTTTATTTGAAAGAAAAAAATTAATACTTTTTAGAATTGCTTTCGAGAAGTTTTTTTTTTTTTTTCTCACCACATCCTCTTCATCTGTTGCTGACCTGTCCGTCTCAATCGTAGAAAAACCAGCTTGAATTCAAAGATATGTTGGGATTGACATCAAATATTTTCTTTGTATGACTTTTTACCTTCCCTTTTTTGTTTCTGGAGACCTTTCTTTCCTCTTCATTTGACAGAATTGATTATTTCAAAAGTAATCAGAAAATCGAATTCTTTTGAGCTTCAGCCGTCGTATCTATACTTAATACTAAAGGTTATATTGTTTTATTCTATTAGATAAAGAGTGAGAAAATATTCCTGTTTCACCTTAATTAAGAACCAATCACTGGACGCTCCTTCCCTTCCAGTTACCGCGAAAAGTGCCTTGAAATGGTAAAAGTATAAAGTAAAATAAATGCTTCAGTTTAGTACGGGTTAAGGAGACGACGGTGAACATAAGCGAATAAAAACATTATCCGTTACTTTAAGAAATACCTGTCATAAGATATAACATTCCCAGATGATTTTGAAGATATAATATGTAGCTGCCTAAAGGGAATGTTAAGTATCGCTACTCGGTAATCGATCGGTTACCTTCTGTAAACTGTAATATCTGGCGCGTTTTGTAAGCGGAAACAAGGCGGAATCCGATCTCCAGCTTACTTGGGATACGTGCAAGATTTTCCCCTCACGCATAAGTTGTAAACATTATGTCCCCAACTTCTGACGTAAATTAAAACGCGCTGGAATCTACGGTTAAATAGAGCATTGTTTTATCAACTAAAATTGAAAATAAATACCTCATATTTCATTAGAAATAATTGTTATGCACTGTTTAACATGAAAGTTATTTTTTTTACAGCTTCATTCTAATAAATGAATAATAAATATCCTATGCTAGAATTCCGATATCTTTAACTCGACGTGAGACACCTTTTTCAGACCTCTCCTACCACCTCAACAAGAACAACAACAGCAAGAACAACAACAACGCAAAGTAGTGTGTAAGCGAAAACTGACTCGTATTTACTACAACTGGGATGAAATATGAGTCTTGTGAAACTCCTCCCTTTCGAATAATACCTTCATGGATGCTTTTTGTCTCGTAATTTCCTACATTTCGTGGTCTGATATAAAGCCAAAGAGTCAAACCGTTGTCTCCTTCATCTTGTTTTTTATTTATATTTTGGTTTTATAAAGATGAGCTTGACATCACAAAAGGACTGGCCTAAAGTATTTAGTTGAAGTCATTGTAAAATTTAGCTAGTCTGCATTACATTGCAGTTGCACCGTACGTTATATTCTAAAACATTGCATTTAATAGAAATTAAGCAAAGATAAGTATTCTTATTTTAACTCCTAGTCGTATAAGAGGCATTAGAGGCTTTTACTATATTTGTATAGTTTTGTGCGAGACTTTGTACATCGTATTTGTATTTCGGTGTCTGTAATCTAAGTTTAATAAGTTTCCTAAACTGGGTCATAAAACAACAAATATATTTTGAATAATAAACCCTTAAACTAAAACTTTAAATTTCGGCGAATATACGTGGCCTTCACTCTGTGGGAGATAGTAGAGTCTTTTCAAAAAACTATATATATATATATATATATATATAAAATATATATATATATATCATTATATATATATAGTATATATATATATATATATGTTATTCTCTTGCAGAATCCTTTGTCCTCCGCAATCCCCTATCTTGTACCTCCGTTCATAGTCTCTTTCTTCCATCTGACTTTCACCCTCTTCTGACAATTGATTCAAAGTGCAACTGCTTTGAGGTTTTCCTCCTGTTACCCCTTTCAACCTTCCTACTACCAATTTCCCCTTTCAGTGCTGAATGACCTCATAAATCCCAGCCCTTTGCCTTTGGCTTAAATTCTATATTCATTCCTTCTTTCCTTCCTTTATTTTCAATAGGCAGGCACTTTTAAATAGGTAGGATGGCTTCTTTTATAATTTAGTTAATGAATGCCCTAAATCTCGGAAGTGATCGAAAACGCCCAGATATTTTGGCTATAGTTACGTTTACAGATCTTTGTGTCGTGCTATTTAAGTTTGTTTAACATGAGATTTTTAAATTTCTCCACATGGTGCTTCGTAAACGCAATTTCATTTTTAGTTTTCTGCAAAAGAAAGCTTTGAGGTGGCTATTTGTTTGTCCTTCCGCGCTTTTTGGGTTCCGTCCTCAGATCCTAAACATCCACTGAGGCTAGAGGGCTGCAAATTGGTAAATTGATTATTCACTGTCCAATCATCAAACATACCAAATTGTAACCTCCAAATTCCGTAGTTTTTTTTTATTTTATTCTATTTAAGGTTATTGTTAGCCATGATCGTGCATATGACACTTAGGATCGTGCATATAGGCACCGCTCTAAGTGCCATATGCACACAGGCCACCACCGCGCCGCCGGGGCTGATAGTTTCGAGGGACGCTGGCTGAGATTATCCTGCGCCGTGGCTGAGAGTTTCATATAGCATCATAGGCTGTACAGAAAACTCGATTGCATAATCAAAAGACGATGGATTTTCATGTCCACTGTTTTCTTAATTTACATTTTTAGTCCCCTATATTCATCAGAGTTCTACGTCGCTTGTACATCCTATTTTTGTTTGCTATTCATGTGACCTGGAAAATATATCTTATTGGCATATCATAAAATCTAAAAGACATAGGGTAGTGTAAGCTCGCTTTTTTTTTTTTTTTTTTTTTTTTAAGACGATGTCGAATTCCTTGTCGAAGTAAGCTCGAGAACAGACTCTTCGTCTTCCAAGAAAAAGATTGCAATCTACCCCAGTATTTGCTGTTATGTCATGATAGGTGAGGAATGATGGTTTCCTATACAGTGAAACTTAATGTTGATTTTTCACTTATTGCTAATGATACACAATGTCTCGTCTTCCACTTCTTTCCGTCCAGGTTTTGAATATTGTACTACGAACTAGCGGACGGAATATGATACAACAGAGGTCAAATCTCCCAGCTACCATCCCACAGCGTGAAAAGGTCATGGAAAATATCGATGCCCAAATTACGTCTTTGGAATTCGTAAGAGTCAGAATTTGGCTTCCAAACTCTTCCTTATACGGGTCGGTTCCAATGGGGGGGAGGGGGCTAGTGGTTCCAGGGGATGGAAGGGGGAGGGGAGTGGTGGGCTACTCAGGCTGTAAACGAATATTCCACTGTGAAAATTTCCCATTGAAAGGGAGTCACTTCTTAATTCCATAGAGCTCAATTAACTTAATTGACTTACCTAAAAAGTCAATTAATCACGAAGGAATTTCGGGGACCTCGTTTTTGACAAAAAAAACTTTGTTTGAAATAATGGTTTCGCGCTCTGACCAAGAACTTTCATACTATGTAATGGAATTTTTAAAGTATTATATTTCTCAATAAAGTCGCTGGCGTGTAGTTTATGGCACAGAAGCGAAGGTACAAAGTTGGTGGCAAATCGACTGATCATTTTTATACATTCCAAGTGGAGGAACCTTTATTGAAGTGAATTAAATCTGTTTATTTCAAATAAATGTCTTCCTACCTAGAAAACCCCCTCACTGGACTCATATTTCCGCAAAATCCGGCAAGTCCTTATGCGAATATCAAAATGCATAAACAAAAATATAGATAATGTTAGAAAACACTGACTTGCTCAGATGTTTAATCTCAAATATGTGAGACTAATGACACTGCCTATAAGATCATTTGTATAACAAACAATCGAAATGTATCTGTCAAAAAATAATAGGCTGAGACGTTGATTGTCTGAATATGTGCTAAGTTAAATTTTTATAACCCTCGAAAACAATTCTAATTATTTTTGTTTACCCCAGGCTACCTGCGTATCATAATGCAAATGTTGCATAATTTTATAATTCAAGTAGGTGTAGAGCCTTTTACTGCGCACAGGGACGTGCAGAGAACTTTTTCCGGGCAGATGCTCAAGTGAAAAAAAGGGCGGGCAAAAATATAGAAATGAATGAGCTAAAATATATACCGCTCAATATTCTTCAAATTTATTTAATCTAGCCATTAATAATTCATGAAAGAGATAAACATGACTGATATCATAGTTACCAGTGGGCTAATGTTTTATATGAACATAAAAAATCTACAGTACTGACTACCAGTAGAACTAGGAAATTTAACAAAAGAAAACAAAAATTTTATATAATTACTTTTACATAAATGACTGCAAGAAAAAATCAATCAGTATGATCATACACTTGGCTAATAATCAGACATTATCATTTTGTTATATTTATAAGAAAAAACCCTTCTGTGTGCCATTTCTTTGAATATGCTGATAACTTCACTGTTGTTGATTGTGATATTTTTCCTTTTCAACTGCTAGCAACAAAAGATCAGATAACCTCTCCTCACTGGACAGGCTGCGTAGCTTTGTCTTCACCAGCTTGAGTTTGGAGAAGGTCCTTTCCACTGTTTGCAGTTGTGACGGGCAGAGTGGCATAAATTGTTAAGAGTTCAAGCATAAGTGGCAATATCTCCTGGACATTGTTTCTTTCATAGGTTGAGCATTGTAGCTGCAGTGTCCTGTGGCAGGCAAGGAAATGAGGAATAGAAGATCTTTAATTCCAACCGGAGCTTGTCTACTTCTTCTAACTCATAAAACCTGGCATAATTTTTTGCAATGACTTGAATGCCTCTTCATTCACAGGTTCTTTCCTGTTATCTTGGACTGTCATACAATGAAAGGCATTTAGGATACCCATGTTGTGTTGTCTCCACCTTTAAATTCTTTCTTTGTAGCTCTTGTAATATTGTATCTAAAAACACATAAAATACTCTCACACGGTAGTACTCATCCAAGGACTGATATTCCTGGTCCTCAGTAGCAGATGTAGCACTATACTTGTATCTTTCCGGCATTTTTCTTCTTCTACCTTGTCCAGGAATCCCAGAGGGGAGGTTGATGGCCATGGATTCAGCTCTCTCTTTAACATTTGTAATAATCTCCAGAAACTTCTCATCATTTCTAATTCTCTCAAACTTTGTAGCACTCCATCCACAATTCTGTAGGAGGTAGCCAAATCAAAGTCTTTCTGTTATAGGGCATTAGAGGCATAGGCAGTTTCTTGAAAAACTGGGGTGGCTATCTCAAGACAAACAAGAAATTCAAAGTTAATACTTTGCAGCAATATTGAGGCATCCCCTGCTGATGGCATCAGGAGGATGTTTTTGTACTATCTCAAAAATTCTTAAAAAATTGCGTTCAGAGCTGGGATGACCTTCCTCATGGTTCTAAGAGCTGACTCTCTGCAAGCCCATCTTGTGTTCTGATAGCTTCTTAAGTTCAAGTGGGCGGTCTTCTGGATACATTGCTTTCTGGATCTCCATGAAAGCAGCATGCCGTTTTGATGAGTTAGCAATAAAAGCATACAGTTTCTCCACCAAACTGAAAAAAGTTACAAACTGAGTACTTGATTTTGCACTTTCGACTAATACTAGATTTTGGTTGTGTGGCATGGCAGTGAACATAGAGCGCCTTGGGTTCTGTCTTTGGAGTCTGGACTGTAATCCATTGTATATTCCACTTATATTTGCTGCCCCATCATATCCTTGTCCACGCATATCATCTATGTTCAGGTTATTTGTATTAAGCATAGAGATCACTTCTTTCTCCAGTGCTTCACCAGTTGTTGATTGCACATTGAATACTTGTATGAAATGTTCTTTTATTTTGAAGTCATGTACATATCTCACAACAAAAGAGACCTGTTCTGTATGTGATACATCAGTTGTTTCATCTATGAGGATCGAACAGATCTTTACTCGACTCACTTGGTCCACTGTCTCTCTCCCTCTTTTTGTTATTACACTTTTTATAGCTAAAAAAGGAGTCAAAGCCTTAATGCAGAGGCAATACCAGTTAAAATAACTAGGAAATCTTACCTGGCCTATTGTCAGTCTAGCTCAGCTGAGCTTGCCTTGGCCCCAGTGTTACCAGACAGTGTTGCCAAGATATAATACCCATTTCTACAAGCTCCTGTTTATTATTATTATTATTATTATTATTATTATTATTATTATTATTATTATTATTATTATTATTATTATTATTGACACAGATAGACGGCATAGGCGGCGGGCCTATAATACATCCCTCTCAAAAGGGCACTTTTAATACAGTAGCAAAAGGGGCAGGTACTTGGACACCCCTAGGAACCCCCCTCTGCACGTCCTTGTACTGCGACGTGCATAATCTGCACGAGAGAGAGACGTGGCGATTAGGCAACTTCTTAAGCATCCACATTATAGAAAAACTGTTTGGACCTCAGATTTTAGCTAAATTAAGAATTCAATTTTGCATTACAAGTAAAACTATGCTTCCCCCCCCTTCCCACCCCCTCTCTCTCTCTATCTCTTTCTCTCTCTCAAACGAACCGGAATTAATGAAAAAAAAGAATCCATTGCCGGTAAAAAGCAAACACCAGGATTCTGGGAATTCTGCATCGCCGATGTTTCCTGCCAGCATTTGCATTAGATGTTAGGCCATGCAGTTATTAATCTAGTTTGAATTAGCTGTTTGAATTAGATGTTTGACCATGCAGTTATTTGGCCAAGCATTTGAATTAGATGTTTGAATGAGATGTTTGGCCATTTAGTTATTGATCCAGCATTTGAGTCAGAAGTTTGAACTAGATGTTTGGCCATGAAGTTACTATCCAGCACTTGAATCCGATATTTGAATTAGATGTTCGGCCATGAAGTTATTGATCCAGCATTTAAATTAGATGTTTGAATTAGATGTTTGGCCATGAACTTATTATCCAACATTTGAATTATATGTTTGAATTAGATGTTTGGCCATGTAGTTAATGTTCCAGCGAAGGATATTGATATTGACCCAGTAGGCAAGGGCACCATTACTAAGCAAAGGTGTGAACATTCATTCAATAGTTGATATCGGTAAAATTCTTTTAACAGACAGACAAAGAAAAAGACAACATTGCAATTCCAGCCTTTTTACTGAGACCATGATGTTAGTTTTGAAAGGCTTCCACTTCCATACAAGATTCATAGACAGATAAAGGATAACGATTAGCATTGTTTAAATCAGTTTTTTTTTTTTTTTTTTTTTTTTTTGTAACTCACATCAGAAGAGAATTGCCGTTTTCGTTCATTCTTATCAATCGTTTTGTGACTTTCCCTAGATCAAAGTATGACGTCAGCTGTTAAAATAAGGGATGTAATTAGAACCCTTATAAAGATCGCTTAGCTTTATTCAAGTTTTTTTTTCTTGCATTCAAAATTTACACTTCTTTTTCATAGACGAGAAATATAGTTAACATACACACAAGAAGTACACATACGTGTGTATGTTATCATTTGATCTATGCAATATATGTATATGTATATGTATATACATATACATATATATATATATGCACATGTTGAGGACATTAATTTGGAAGGCATAATTTTCACGCAGAGCTGAGCATTTGATATCCGTCATAAGTTTCCAGTGACAAATATGTAAATTTGAAATAACACCCGCGAGCCGTAACTGCCACCGTAATAGTTTATTTTTCTCTAGTTCTCTAGTTTCTTTACTTTTTTTGTTTTACGGCATCGTATGACACTGATATATATATATATGTAGATATATATATATATATATATATATATATATATATATATATATATATATATATATCATATATATAATAATATATATATATATATATATATACATATATATATATATATATATATATATATATATATATATATATATATATATATATATATATATATATATATATATATATATATACTATGTATATATATATATATATATATATATATATATATGATATATATATATATATATATATATATAGATATATCATATATATATTAAATATTTATCTAATATATATAATATTATTATATCTAAAATATTATTATATGTATTATATATATATATATATGCTTAATTATATGCCAATTGTGCATGTAATGCTTATCTATGCACGTTTATGAGTACCTAAAAAAATAAAGTGTATGTATGGGTTATTTATGCTGTATGTGATGAATAAAGTAAAGTTATCTACCCGTACATGAACAGAAGAAAGAGAAACAATAAGGGTTTTTGTCATCTGAGTAAAATTGACAACAGAGAGAGGGCACACGTTAGAAGTGAATAAAGAATGTTTGCCCTTTTAGTTATTTGGAGATAACCTGAAATGCAGATTTTTCTATCTTTCTCTCCGTCATCTCATTATCCATTCTCACAAACGAGGCTAATATAACGAAATCATGAAGAGCCTTAACAAGAGGTTGTGGTAATTCGCCACTTGGATCATCATCGCTCTCTTAACTGCTACAGCCGAATCGTACCTGGCTGCTAATCGCCTTCCACTTCACCTCAAGAGGCTGTCTGCAAAACGTGTCTTCTTCGCAACACAGGCACATTGTGAAACGCTTTCTGTTTTCCAGCTCTCTTTTTGAAGTGAGCTGGAACAGGTCTCTAACTGCGTGAGGTGCCACTCGATAAAAGAGTTCTTGAAAACTCCTATGGGCGAAAGGCATTCAGACTGTGTGTCTATTTGAAATTATTTATGCATTGAGTAAATAATGTATTTGATGAATATACAATACCCAGAAGTGAGCTTAAATGATTATGTATTACTTTAAACAAGTAAAAAAATGCGCCGAAGTTTCTTCGGCGGAATCGGGTACCCTATAGAGTGTATATCGGTGTCAGACGCACGAGCATGTCTAAATTTAACCCTGAATAAAATATAAAACTACGGAGGCTAGATGGCTGTGATTTGAGGTGCTTGAAGATTGGAGGGTGGATGATCTAAATACCAATTTGCAGCCCTCTAGCCTCAGTAGTTTTTTAAGATCCGAGGGCGGACAGAAAAAGTGCGGACGGACAGACAAATAGCTGACTAGTTCCTATAGATATTAGTAAATCAATTAAAGAACCCTTCTGCTGCCTCACTAGTTACACAAAGAAGACGTAGAAGAATTTAAAACTCAAGTTTGTTCATTCTAGTTGTAAGACCATTTTTATTCTGTAGCAGGAAGCTCTCGGGTACTATACCGATCCAGCGTTACTATTGTTTAGATTATGATAATAAATTCTAAGATTAGTTCGTAATGATATATATGTATAATTTAAGGATTAGTATTAACATATTTCATTCAATGGTAGATATTTTATGTGAAAGTTTGCCTGCCTGCAAAAAATGGAAAGATAACGATAAATTCTAACGCCAGAGAAAGGCTATGATATCATCTTCGACATGCACGCATATCTTAACATATTCATTATACATGTACACACACACATTATATATATATCTATATATATATATATATATATATAGATATATATAATATATAATATAATTATATTATTTATAATATATTTATAAATTATATAATAATATGTATATATATGATATATATATATATATATATATATACTATATATATATATATTTATATATATATATATATATATATATATTTAGTATATATATATATATATATATATATATATATATATATACTATATATATATATATATATATATAATATATATATATATACTTGAATAGGTAGAGTGTAAAAGGGTTACAATAATTGGCTTCCTATGGTTCAAGTACATTTTCCTACCTTTCAGCTTGATCCATTTTATCAGACTGAATTCCTCGCTCAATGAATCGAGCATCATCCGAGAAAACCAAAGAAGAAGAATTGCTTTCCCCGAAGACATTTATTAGGTACATTTATTCTCCCCGGCAGAGCTCATGCATCATCCAAAAAAGAATAATAAATCAGGGAAAAGCACAAGTCAACTTTCGTGTCCTTTTTTTTCCCTCCATTTATTTCAAGTTCCTGGGATTTTATACTTTGCGGAAAGCTTTCAATCGTCAGATTTGCATATCACTCTTATTTGTGGATTATGTTATTATGAAAGTTTAATTTTTATACATATTGTTTAGTTGACTGGTTCATTAGTGTCTAAATAATGCTTTTTATTCTGCCTGTAACTTTTTTTTATTAATCATCCTGGTTAGAAACCCTCAATTACTACTTGTGATACTATTCTGTCATTCATGGGATATTATTATTATTATCTCTTTCTTCTTCTTCCCCTTCTTCTTCTTCTTCTTCTTCGTCTCCTTCTTCTTCTTCTTCTTCTTCTTCTATCAATCATCCTATTCGACTGGGTGGTTTTTATAGTGTGGGGTTCCGGGTTGCATCCTGCCTCCTTAGGAGTCCATCACTTTTCTCACTATGTCAGCTGTAACTAGTAGCACACTCTTCTGCTTCAGTCCTGGAGCTACCTCAGCATCTAGTTTTTCCAGGTTCTTTTTCAGGGATCTGGGGATCTTGCCTAGTGGGTACAATTTTCACTGGCATATCCAATATCATTATTATTATTATTATTATTATTATTATTATTATTATTATTATTATTATTATTATTATTATTATTATTATTATTATTATTATTGTTTCGCAAGAAAAAAGGTTCATATTTTTTATTCATTTATATTCATCTTCCATACTTCACTTCCATAAATGATATTTGGCCCAACAAGCTCATCATGTATCCTCACCTTAGTTGCCTTGGAAGCCTCAAGTGTTCTTGTAACCTTCTTTCCTGCTTCATATATCATTATATTTACTACAGTAATATCTATCTCTTAGTCTACATTAAGGCTGTTTTTGTTATATGTTATATCTTACAGGTTCTTAAGCACACTCCTTCTTTTTTTTTTTTTAGCTCACATTTTCAAACCCCTCGGTAGAATCTACACTTTTCTTTTAGCCATCTCCAGTCATAATTGATCAATAACTTCACTGTCCTGTCATGACTCATTATTCACACAACTTTGTAGATATATCTATTTTCTCTCACTATTCACATCACGTAGTTATTGTGCAGCCATGGAGACCCAGCACAGAAGTGGTTCAAAACTACTTGTGTATCAAACTTGTAACTCTCCCATTAGTTCCTTCTAAAATAGTGGTTCTCGACTTTGAGGGGCTGACGCCCCCCTAGAGGGTCGTCAGCAATTTCCTGGGGAGGCGCGAGCTCTAGGGAAAAATTTAAAATTATCTAATTATATTCGTTATTCTCTTCACCAGGGTGAGGATCTAATATTCAGAAGCTTATGGAAAAAAATGCAAAGGTGTCGCCTCATAACGTTGGTGTCCTATAGCCTACTACATTGGTTAGACTCGTGGGGCTGACCATGTTTTGTAATTATTTACCTCCCTCCCTGTCCCTCGAAACCCCTTCTCTTTCTAATTTTTTCCCCTTTAAATCTGGGAAGGAATTTTACTCATAGATGCAAGGGGGGCGTAGAGGGAAGGACCAACTTTTAGAGGAGGCGTGGTAATATATAGGTTGAAAACCACTATTCTGAAATATATTTTGACCCCTTCACACCTTTTCATCAGTCTTTACAAGTATATTTTATTGGTCCCTCTGTTGAGTCTCCTAAAACTTTCAATCGTTTCACGTTTTTTTTTCTTTTGTATAAAAAATGATGCATTCTACAACATTCTTCCTTTATCAATCCCCCAGTATTCAGCGAACCTGAAATGTTTTACAAAACTAAAGATATTTCATAGTTAATTTTCTGTCATGTAATCTCCCATGGTCATTACTGGTAAATAACTAAAACTCGCAGCGAACCTAGAGACAAATGAAATAATATAACATGAGGAAAATAATTAGCTTAAAAAGACACACAAAAAACTTAATAGCATTTTCAGAAATAACTCGAGACAGAAAAATAAGAGCAAAATCAAGGGCAATTTGGAAATAAAAGTCACATATTAAAACTTTAAGTACGTTGCCTTCTTCGTTGTCAGTTTAAGTGACTCATTTCTACCTTGTCGTAGAATTAATGTAGATGGGACGCAAAGGTCAAAAGTTCCCATGACATGAATTTATGAATGTGCCTTGCCTACAAGACCCGTTCAGGTGAGCTGCAAATTAAGTGGTCAGATGTGAACGTCGTGATCAAGGAGAAGGGAAAGAAGCTGCAGCTGTGAAAGCCTGGAGTGTCTTCTGACTTTACATTTGTTTGCTGATGACGGCTCTGTTTTTCGCTGAATCTGGCTGCTTCCTTTATTCTACTCGCTGTTTGCTAATGCCAATAGACGACAGGCGTATAACAGGATTTGAGAGAGAATTGGAAAGTAAAACAAGGGGGGAATTTCTTTTTAATTAAAGAGAGATGCAGTAAAGAGGAAAAGTGAGGATGTATTGTAAACGATACCAGAGGAGTTCGTGATAGGACTGTAAGAGGAGACTTGGGGAAAGAATCTCGTTCAGTTTCAAGATGAGAAAGAAAAAATGGAATATTTGTTAAATTCCAGATTTAACTTAGGAAAAAAACGTTTCACATACTGAGAGTTTTCGCTCTCTCTCTCTCTCTCTTTGCGTATATGTTTTATGTATATGGTTGAACGTTTGTGCACTGAAACTGGTAAATAAAAACGCATTTTGTTTCCTATATATCTATATATTTACCGTGTCCTTTTAACCTTAGAGGAAGAGCACCAGACGGTATTATTCTTCCAGTTTTTACAAATGTATATATATATATATATATATATATATATATATATATATATATATATATATATATATATATATATATATATATATATATATATATATATACTATATATATACATATATGATATGTATATATAAAATATTGTATATATATATATATATATATATATATATAAATATATATATATATATATATATATATTATATATCTATATATATATTATATATATATATATATATAATATATATATATAAATATATACTCCCACTACTGTTCGTCCATATTTTATATCGAAAATACTTTATACTTATTTCCCTTACTTTTTCTAAACCTGCCCCCTTCTTCCCTATTTTTTTGTGTTTAATTTTTATTTGAACAATATAACAAAAATACAATGTTTCCATTATTTGATCTAAGCACAAAAGATTTTGACTTTTTCTTGATCTTGCAAGCAAAATTATTTTTCTGATTTTTTCAAGTTTATCATTTTTCAATAATTCATGTGTAAGCTCATGGATGAATAGGTAAAATTAATAAACGTCTATTCAGTTTTGAAGAAGGTCAGGTATTGCTATTCATATTCATTGATGTAGGTGGGTGAACGAAAATACTTTCGGTTGTCATGAACACTGAAGAATTGATGGCTTCATATATAATATATTCATAAAAACGGGAAAGGGCGATAGATTTTGTACTGTTTCCAATCAACCACCATTTGATAGTTTAGGTGACACTAAGCAGTAGAGTCGTTAACAGTAAAGAAGAGAACCAATCAGTGAAGCGATCCAAATGAAGCCGGCTAGAAATGTTTCCTGAGGGCTCCGATAGTTGGCAGCACTTTGCAGTGTCATTTTAATTTGGGCAATTGCATTTTTAAGACAGGGGAGGAATGGTGCTGAATTTACGTCTAAACTGTAATTACTCGATAGTTACTTCAGTTTCGATGTACTTAGAGTAATGAGTAAATGTTATCAATTACATAGATCAAAATATTTATAAAGTTAAAAGTTTCTTGCACTTAATAGTAGATCATAATTCCATGTTGACTATTATTTCAACCCTCGAAAATAATGTCTTTACCCTTGACAAGGACTACACTATAAGGGAGCGTTGTATAGTTACTTCACTCACAACAATAGATGGAGCAAGCGTAGATACATATACGAGCCGGGAGGGGTGGGGTCTCTGGGGTGGGGATTGGAGAGGGTTGTGGCTGGGGGTGTGTTTGTAGAAAATAGGGTACTTGTTGCAGTATCTAGCAATGGTGAAAGCTGTCTTATGATTGATGTACTTTGTGGTGGATTGTATCAAGCTAATCAATTCTGGGTATTATAGTAAAGTTCGTACCATTACCGTTATCATGATTCAAATCTGTGAATTAAAAGAGAGAGAGAGTCCTTATGATGCCCTAATTTTGGACTTTCAGGAAAAATAATTAACTCCAGGCAAAGTCATCTCTGGGGATTATGCACATTTTCCAGCGGCCCTCAATATTCCTGCCATTCATCTGGTGACCGAGGGCCTCTGCGGAGGACCAGGTGGATTTAGGGACTGTGAAGGTCTTTGTGTTCATATTGCCTGCCAAACATTCTTCATAACAATGTCTTGCATCGTTATTATGTCACAATTAAATTTTTTTCCAGAAAATGGGGATAATTCGCTATATCACGACGAAATAAGGGTCAGCTGTGAAAGAAGGTTAATATGATATTCTCCCACACAGTTTTATCGCTAATATTCTCTTGTCTTTGTCCTTAAACATCTTATTTTTTGTATCGTTTTTTCTTTAAATAAAATTGACCGGTAATCAAATATTCTAAATCCGTGCAAAAATCCCAAGTATTTAATGCTCATTACTTTTGCCAATCTTGTAAACCTTAACGAAACTATAAAGAAAAGTAAAATCAATATTTTGGGTTCAGAAATGAACGTAATGTGAGGACGAAGAAAGTAAAATTAAAGAATACTGCCAAAGTTTCGAATTCTAGAAGTGTGTGGCACCGTGAGGTGTAACATTTCCTTTTGCAAAAATCCATATTCCAGACTGAGGTACGAAGCCCAAACCTTACACAGTGGATATTCAATAATTTTATGAACTATTGAAATCTGCCTCCTATTTTTTTTTTTTTTGTCAGTCACTCAACCAAGCAATGATATGATTTAGTATCTAAACATCGCTGACCGCAGCCACTGACAGTTACATAAATAAATCGATCAATCTTGAGGTATTTTATTCAAGTTTCTCGAAGACATCTTGGGTTAGAAAATGGGCAGGACACTTGCGTGTATCTAAACCCCCTGATAACGATACGAGAGGCAAAAGGTGAAACCAGATATCAGCATCATCACTTTGGCACAAAAAAAAGAAGAAAAAAGGTGTCTGGTAAATTTCATTCTGATTTTTTTAATCTGATGGACAAGGTAAAGGTTACCCTAACCTTCGTGGGTATCTCATCGATCAAACCCAAAACCCAATGTTTTTTGTAATTTTTTTTATAATTCTGTGAACTATATTTTTGTACTCTGTTTCTATGTCGGATGTCAACAATATGACAGATGTATACAAGAAATAAAGAGAGACCATTTTTTTTTCTGAAGAAAAGTATTGGTATCAAGGGGGAAAAAATTCAGAGTTGTACTTAACAGGAAAATGAGGTAAAACGAATAAAGATCCGTATTGTCCTCATATCTACTGCAGGAATCTTTGTAACAAGAATACTTAACACTAAATTGAATACTGAAAAGACAGTCGTAGAAATAGACTAAGCATTTAAATGGGCGTCTACACAACGGAAACCTTTCCCTCTGTTGCTTCTGAAACAATGTTTAATCGCCCATCCGTCTTTATCTTTCAACTGCTATCAATTACTCGAGTTACTTTTATGATGAGGCATTTTGTGGGTTCCTGAATTTAACCTCAACGATACGTTGCGAGGAATTTTGTTTAGCTTGATTACTTATAGGAAATAAGACACATATAAAGAGTCAAAGGTATGACTGTATTATTGGAGCTGAAAAATAAAAAATTCCGAGCAATTTCTGATTTCGTGAAATGAAGCACTTCTGGTTGTATGAAATAAAGACGCGAAGGAAAGAACAGAAATAAACTAAAATCCTTTCTTTCCTCCTCCATTTCTTTGAGTCCCCGGCCCCCTTTCAAAAAAAAAAAAAAAAAAAAAAAAAAAAAAAACTTGCACCTCCTCCGGAAGGTTTCCCAGTGAGGCGGGGCTGCTTCCAGGTCAGGAATGAAGTATTATGGCCTCAACCGAGCGTTCTGAACGGATCCTTTCCTTCGAAAAGAATTGCTCTCCAACTGCTTCCAGATCCTGGGAGCAGAGCAGAACTCTGTTGGATATCGGAGAATGCTTAGGCAGGACGGAGTGTATGTATACGTTCTTGCTTTGTCTCTCTTTCCGTGTGTTTGTGTGTGTGTGGGCGCGTGCGATTGTGTCCGAGTGGTATATTGTTCGATTCGCAAAATCTTTTACCGTAACTCTTAACTGGAAATTGAGATGTAAGCTACCCGCGTTACCGAGACTATTCGTTGTCATGTCTCAAAACTTGATTTTTCAACGATGTGTTATATTCAAACCCTTTCTATATGATTTTCTGTGTTTTCTTTGCAACGGACAACTGCATTATTTCAGGAATGTTATTGAAGGTATCTTATGTTATGCTTTAACTCACACCTTAAATCTAGCTCTTTGATAAGGGAAGTTTGGCCAAATATTCTCTCTTATCTCTTCTTGATCTTCCCTTGATGCTATTACGTAGACTCGAGTCCATAGGACGCTCTATTTCGTTTTTTATATCCTCCCTGAAGCTTGTTGAGATCTCCTTGACACTTTTGTCTTTTCTTAAGTATAACTTAGAAAAAAAAAATATATCGAAAGCTCCGTCATATTAACCCAACATCCCAGTACTTTCTTTCCCACAACAGACTACATGACATATTACGTGTCAAATTAGTCTTCATTGACCGCCTTCTCCTCCACAAATATGGTTTCTAGAGCTGTAAACCTATTCCGACGTTCGGTTATAGAAGCCTATTGAAGTTTAGCATCAGGAGTCTTTATTCCATCGAACCTAAATTCTCTGTCGACATTTTGTTGATTATTTGTAATATCAACAGATATCAACTCCTAAGTAGCTCCTGACATTCTTTAGTGTTCATTTTTCTTCTTCGATTATTAGCCATGTCATCTATTCGGTTCCTCTGACTGCTATCTGGCCCTGTGCAAGTGTGTCTTAAAATATCGACTCTTAATTAAGATCTATGATGCGCCAAAATAAATTTGCTTATTCTTTTTATTTTACAGGTCAGTGTTATAGCTGTCTTAATATCTCTCACACATTTAAGTTTTCACTCAAATCACTCACCCTGAGAACTTTGTTTTCGTCCCACCTGAGAACATATGAGAATTCTGCTTTGGAAAGTCGCCACCGTGAAAATTGTTCAGGATTTTCCTCGCGTTATTTTTCACCATTTTTGACAAAAACAACTGATGGCAAAAACGGGAGGGAGAGAAGAGTCTCCTGTTTGATAATTCCTCCGTCACTTTAATTGGTATTGATACCGAGGTTATTGGTCACCTTCACTCTGCCTTTTATGGCTCTTTCACTTTATGGAGCAGAGAGAAAAATAAATCCAATAACATGACAGCAAAATTGAATAACTTTGGTACTCAAGGTTTATATTTGTTAATCGAGAGGAAAATTGAAAGGGAAAGAGAAACTTTTTACAAAAATTCTCTCTCTCTCTCTCTCTCTCCTCTCTCTCTCTATCTCTCTCTCTCTCTCTTCTCTCTCTCTTGCTCTATAATATTGTATCACTAACATGATAAACTTCATAATACTATAAGGATATATTTGTTTAAAAAATGTTGATGTGGGTTGGAGTGAGTTGTAACTTATTGCGCATCTGGAATATCTTTTGTCTTACTCATATCTCAGTGTCGCACGGTTAGCGGGAGAAGGCGAACTGCGTAAAAACAAAAATTTTCTAACCACTCTGGTACTGCCTATTGTGTTGAGTGGTGGTGGCTGGTGGTGGCAGGTGGATGTAAACACAAGAATGAAGTCTGTGACATGTAAGGCCGGCAAGTGATGGGATATTTGTGTTTGGCAATCTCCTACTGGGGTTCAAGGCCTGTGATAGTGAGGCCATTGAAGTGAGTGCAATACAGTGTATTATGGATGTTATATGATACGTATTTCAATTGGAATTGCCCTTATTGGTAATTGGATTCTATGTATATATACAGTAATGTTTAATGAATTGAGTACATTTAATTTGATGCAGAGTGCTTTAGTGGCTACAGTACCATAATTTACAGTGGTATTTATTTACATGCTATAAACAGTTATTGTTAGACATACACATATCAATATGGATTGTTCATGTACTTTACTAGAAGGCTTGTATTAAGGACAAATATTTTTTTTGATAATGAAATTGGGAAAATTCAAAATTTGTATGGCTGGTTGGATTGTATTATTTTTTATTACATGGAATATATATATTTCAAGTTGAAACCTATAGTTGGCAATAAAAACTGTTACTACTTATGGTCCATCCTTGAACATCCTAGTACATTTCAACTTCAACCGCTATGGGTGTGCAAGAAGAACTCGTCGCCATGAAAGGAAGAGGGCAATCAGCAAAGGGAAGTTCACCAGGAAGGTAACTATGTGCAATGAAGGAATCAATCGAGGTGATGATTTATCAGTGTTAACGAAGAGCTATGAGGAAATGGTTGAAGCCTTTAAATGCCTAGAGTATCAAAATGATGAACTGATACAATTTATATATGAAAACGAGGATAAGCTAGCCGATAGTAATTTAGAAGAAGAAGCCCAGCAATATATTCTAGATAGTGAAAGATTAAAATGTGAAGTAAGTGCAAAAATATTCAAAGGTGTCCAAGATGTAAAGGCAACAGATAAATGGAAGGTTAAAGTAAAGAAATTTGAACCACCAATGTTCGAAGGTAATTTAAAAAACTATCCAACTTTTAAGGAAGATTATGAGAATTTAGTTAAGAGTATATACGGTACTGATCCATATGCTCTCAAAATGTGTCTAGGTGGAGAAGCACTTCAAGCAGTGAAGGGCTCAGAGGGTAATTATGATGAAATGATTCAACGTTTGGATGATAAATTTGGGAATTCAAGAAAGATTGTAGACTTAGTGGTTGGTGAGCTTAGATCTCTAAAGAAAATTTATGATGGATGATGCCAAAGGATTTATTAAAATGGTCGATCAGGTTGAGCAATGTTGGCTTGATTTAAAAAAGGTAAATCTCTCTGATGAACTTAATAGTGCAAACGTTGTCAGCCATATAGAAAGGTTTTACCTTCACTTCAAAAGAGAGAATGGGTAATTAAAGCAGATGAGGTATCAGTAACTAGCAATATGTTTCCTGAGTTGTTGAAGTTCTTACAGAAGGCGAGAAAAATTTTGGAATATATGAATTCTAATGTTAGGAGTAGCGGTAGTGATAATAAGGCAACAGTCCATCATGTTGACAGCACAGTTGAGAATGAATCGGAATTGATAAAATTGGTGAAAAAAAATGGGGGAAGAACAAAGTATAAAAAATAAGGAATTTGAATCTTGTATTGTTAACTTGACAGAAATGGTGAAAGGTATTAAACCTAAGGCAGATAGTAAGGGGATAGGATGCCTGTTACACAATTCAATTGGTCATGATATAACAGAATGTTATAAATTCAATGGTTGTGGTAGCAAAGAAAGATTTGAGATTATAAAGGGTAATGGAATATGTTTTAGGTGGTTCTAAGGGGATATCATCCTGCTCGTAGCTGCAAGGTGGGTACATTGTGTGATGTCATTATTGAAGGTAAAGGCGGGCCATGCAATCGTAATCATCATCCACTGTTGCATTCCAATAGAGTAGAAAATAGTATTCACAAAGCGATATCAGAAAAAGGATTTGCAGTGTTGTTGAATATCAGTATGGTGAATAGTAAGAACAGCCTGTTAATGTACTGTGGGATCCACAGGAGCGGATATTTCATTTATAACAATAGGATGGCTAAGAAATTGGGTTTAAGTGGAAAGCATATAAATTTATCCATGATCAAAGTGGCCAATGCGGTTGAATATCACTCAAGCAACGAATATTGTGTACCACTAATTGATAAATCTGGTAAGGTTTGGAATGTGAATGCTGTTGGTATTAATGAAATAACAGCCAAAATCAAGAAAGTAGACTTATCCAGGGTATCTGAACTTTTTGAGGGAATATCAAACTTAGAGCTGAATCGCCCACATGGGGAAATTGATATGCTTATTGGTGGCTAATTATTGTGAAATATTGCCAAGGGTTGTTGAAACAAATAAGGGTCTCCAGTTGCTAGAAAATCAGTTTGGGCTCAGCATACGTGGTAGACATGATGAAATTACCAATCAAGTTAATACTAGTAACCATGTGTTTGTGAGAATTCATAAATTTTCAAGTTCAGTAAATTTGAATGAAATCAGTATTGAGCCAACAGAAAATCTAAAGGATCAGTTAGATAAATTTTTGCCATAGAAGAAATGGGAACAAGGTGTAATCCACAATGTATCAAATGTATGTGCAGAGGTTGTCCTGGACCCAATTATGTAAGTTTGAAAGAAGAAAAGGAAATGAAATTGATTGAGGAAGGATTAATGTATGACGAGAAACAGAAATTGCTGGTGGTTTGTAAGGTATCCTTGGATAAGAGATCCAAATCATTTGAAAAATAAAACATAAAGGTAGCAAATGCCAGGTTAAGAACAACAGAGAATAGATTAAGGAAACTTGGGAATGAGTATGCAATAAAATATCAGAAAGAGATTGAAGATATGGTTAGAAGGGGAGTAGCTAGGAAATTAACCAATAAGGAGATTCAAGAGTACAATGGCCCAATTCACTATATTCATCATATGATGTGTTGAAGCCAGAATCTAGTTCAACCCCAGTGCGCATTGTCTTCAATTCTTCAGCATCTTATATGGGACAGAGGTTAAACGATTTTTGGGCTAAGGGGCCTGATATTTTGAACAGTTTGCTGGGAGTGTGTAGATTTAGGCAAGATAATATAGCCATAGTGGGTGACATAGCAAAGATGTACCATACTGTAAAACTCAGCACACTAGATGAACATACACATAGATTTGTATGGAGGGACTTGGATGATAGTAGGCCACCTGATCAGTATGTTCTCACCACAGTAACATTTGGAGATAGGCCCAGTGGTACTATAGCTATGGTAGCTTTGAGACATACAGAACAATTTGGATAAGGAATCCCCGGATGTGCAAGATATGAATTCTTAATAATACATATGTAGATGATATACTGTATTCTACTGATGCCATCGAGAACACAATCAAATTAATACAGGATACTGAAAGGGTATTGTCTCAGGGAAGTTTCAGAATAAAGCACTGGATAGTCAGCAGGCATTATGAAAACTGCAATATAAGAATAATAGAATCTGATAGTGAGAAAATCTTAGGTTTAAAATGGAATCCTGTAGATGACTATTTTTCCTTTGCTGTAAGACTCAACTTTACACCAAGAATAAGAAAGGTTAGGAGTGGTCCAAATTTAGATATAGGTGAATTTGATTATAAATTTCCAGAAATATTAACACGCAGAAAGATATTGAGTCAAATTGCATAGCTGTATGATTCCATTCGGTGTTGGTTATACCAGTATTACTCAAAGCTAAGATCATGAGAGATCCCTGCTTTCCAAAAGTAACTCGAATGGTGGTGGAATAAATTGATGATTCCATGATGAACGAATGGAAGCCATCAGATGAACGAATGGAGCTTTTTCAAAGAATTGTATGGACTGGAGTCATTAACTTTTAGAAGACCCTTAAAACCATTTAATGCTTTTGGTAAGCCGAACCTAGTAATATTTTCTGATGGTAGCACGCAAGCATATGGGGCTTGTGCATATGTGAGGTGGCAAATCAGTGATAATAAGTTTAAATCAAGTCTGATAATGGCGAAAAATCAGATTGCACCAGTGAAACAAATGTCTATTCCTCGTCTGGAATTATGTGGTGCTCTCATAGCTGCTAGGATGAGAGAACTCATAGTAAAGGAGTTTTCATGGGAGTTTGAGTCAGTTTATCACATAGTTGATCAATCAACAATTGTAAGATCACAAATTCAAAAGGAGTCCATGGATTCAACACATTTGTTGCTGTACACATTGCAGAGATACAAATAAAAACTGATTCAAGGGAATGGTGGTGGGTTGATTCAATTCAAAATGTTGCAGATATGACCTCTAAACCGTGTAGTCCAGAAAAAATTGGTGAAAATTCTGCCTGGCAAAATGGACCAAAACCTTCCTAACATTACCAATTTCAAAATGGCCTATCAAACAAAATTGTGAAAATGAACTAACTGATAGAGTAGGTGTTGTCATGGCTGTTGGTAAGTAAGTCAGAACGATGTTATACACATGATTGATGTTGATAGATTTAGTGATTATTACAAAACTACTAAGAGTTACATGTAGGGTAATGAATGTTTTCAAATGCAGATCCTTTAAGGCATGCTGAGGGAACCAACAGTTCAAGGAATTATTAAAGCAGAACTAATGTGGGTTAGAGAGATGCAAAGGGACATGACTGATTGGAAAGTGAGGTTCAGAAGATTAGGACCTTCAATTAAGAATGGAGTCATAGTAGTAGGACAAAGAATTTCTAAGTGGCTAAAGGAAAATTGGAATAGAGAAGACTATATGTTGCTACCAGCAAATCATCCAGTTACTAGATTGTATATATCATATGTACATGGGGTTGACCATGCAGGCATAGAGACTACTTTGGCAAAATTACAAAGAAAATTCTGGGTTCCAGGGGCCAGAAAAATAATAAAGGCAATAAAAAATCAATGTGTGACATGTAAGAAGTTAACAAAGAAATTAGAAGACCAATGCATGGGTCAAATGAGGATAGAAAGAATGAAACCTGCTCCACCTTTCTATTACACAGCCATAGATTTGTTTGGACCCTTAACAATAAGAGACACGGTTAAAAAGAGAACTCATGGTAAAGCTTTGGTGTTAAATATATTTAACTGTTTAGTTACAAGAGCTGTTCACTTGGATTTGGCTGAAGGATACAGTACTGATGATTTTCTGACCACATTTCAAAGGTTTATTGCTATTAGAGGAGCTCCTAAAGTTATATATTCAGATAAGGGAACTCAGTTGATATCAGCAAGCAAGAAAATAGAAACCATTGGAGAAAAGGAAGGGGTAACTTGGATCTTTAATATGCCTAGTGACGCACCTTGGTATAATGGGGCAAGTGAAGCACTGATCAAATCTGTCAAAAGGTGTCTTTGTATTTGTGTGGGAGATTCTGTGTTGAATTTTGGAGAGATACAAATGCTTTATTTGGTATTGCTAATCTGATGAATGAAAGACCAATTGGAACAAAATCTGGATTTAGTTTAGAGTTGGGGGGCTACCTCTGTCCCAATGATCTGTTGCTTGGTCGGTCCACTTGCTTTTGTCCAAGTGGGATGTATGATATTAGTGGGGATCACAAAAGGAGATTAAAGTTTATACAAAGTATAACAGAATTCTTCTGGAAAAAGTGGCAACGAGACTATTTTCCATCATTGTTAATCAGGCAGAAATGGCATACAACAAGGAGGAATGTAAGAGTTGGAGATGTGGTACTTGTGCAAGATAGTAATGTTGTGAGAGGGGCATGGAAACTAGCACAGGTGATTAGAGCTGATCCAGGACAAGATGGCATTGTCCGAGATGTTGATTTAAGGTATAAGATTATGAAGCATGGGAAGGGATATGATGGTGAAGTGGATAAGATTATGTGTAGATCAGTACACAGGTTGTGTGTTATTACCAATAGAAGAACAATGTAATCATACGTAGTTTACCCTATTGGATAGGGTATCGGTAATTTGTCACTAATGGTGGGGGAGTGTATCACTAACATGATAAACTTCATAATACTATAAGGATATATTTGTTTAAAAAATGTTGATGTGGGTTGGAGCGAGTTGCAACTTATTGCGCATCTGAAATATCTTTTGTCTTACCCATATCTCAGTGTCGCACGGTTAGCGGGAGAAGGCAAACTGCCGTAAAATTTTCTAACCACTCTGGTACTGCCTATTGTGTTGAGTGGTGGTGGCTGGTGGTGGCAGGTGTTATTCTTGTGGATGTAAACACAAGAATGAAGTCTGTGACATGTAAGGCCGGCAAGTGATGGGATATTTGTGTTTGGCAATCTCCTACTGGGGTTCAAGGCCTGTGATAGTGAGGCCATTGAAGTGAGTGCAATACAGTGTATTATGGATGTTATATGATACGTATTTCAATTGGAATTGCCCTTATTGGTAATTGGATTCTATGTATATATACAGTAATGTTTAATGATATGAGTACATTTAATTTGATGCAGAGTGCTTTAGTGGCTACAGTACCATAATTTACAGTGGTATTTATTTACATTGCTATAAACAGTTATTGTTAGACATACACATATCAATATGGATTGTTCATGTACTTTACTAGAAGGCTTGTATTAAGGACAAATATTTTTTTTGATAATGAAATTGGGAAAATTCAAAATTTGTATGGCTGGTTGGATTGTATTATTTTTTATTACATGGAATATATATATTTCAGGTTGAAACCTATAGTTGGCAATAAAAACTGTTACTACTTATGGTCCATCCTTGAACATCCCAGTACAAATATTTAGATTTCTTAATCACAGGAATTGAAATCACACCCATGCATTTATATTTTTCATTCTCTCTCTCTCTCTCTCTCGCTCTCTCTCTCTTTTTGGCTCTCTCCTCTTTCTAAAGAGATATGTACAAACATACATGCATAAATACATATATACGGTGTAGGTTACACTCAGTCAAAAACTCCATACCCAACTGCATTGGCTTTTCCAGTTATTTCATAAAAAGTCAAGTTCTTAAAATGGTCAACGACTTGATTTACCAATCTAATGATTATGATGTCTTTATTAACTGTTGTACTAATTTGAAAGGTGGAACTGCGATATATATTAGAAAGTGTCCTAGCATTAAGGTCTTGAATCAGGAAATGGATGGAGAGGGGCAAGTAATTAGTATTAAGATTGAGTTTAATGGTATAATCATTCCTCTGCTGAACTTGTATGCTCCTTCAGGAACAAACAAAATACCAGAACGAGAAGAATTCTTTCGAAATAAATTGTTATTTTATTTAAGGAATAACAGTGAAAACTTAATATTAGGTGGAGATTTTAACTGTGTGACCTCTCTTCGAGACAGTAGTTCAGAAAATGTTAATTTACAGTCAAAAGCTCTAAGGAACTTGATAAAGCAAGTAGATTGAAAGACATAACCATAGGTTGTCACAAGTTACCTGAATATACTTTTGTTTGTTAAAATAACTACGGGTCAAGAATAGACAGAGTATATGTTAAAAGGCTATTTAACCATATAAAGTCATGGGAAACAATACCTATCAGCTGCTCAGATCACAGCATGGTTTTAGTTAAATTTGATGTACAAAATGTAAAATTTGGTAGAGGTTTTTGGAGGCTTAACACAAAAGTTTTGGGTTTTAAAGAAACTGAGGAAAATTTCAGTGTAGTTTGGAGTCATATTGTGGCTAGAAAAGGTATTTTTGATAATTTGTTATCATGGTGGGATTTTGCAAAAATGGAATGTAAAAAGTTTTTTATAAGAATGTCGAAAATTATGTCGCAAGAAAAATATGGACTTCTAAATATGTTTCAGGGAAGACTGAAACAATTGTATGCAAAAGCTAATGCTGGTGGAATCGACTTTGAAGAAATAAGGGTGATTAAAGACAGAGTGAATGACATACAGAATGAGTTTTGTGAGGGCATTCCAAACTACGAGCAAAACTAAAAGACAGGGTAGAAGGTGAAAAGGTATCAGCATACTTGTTAGGAAGAGAGAAGGATAGGAACTCGGGTATTTTTAGAGTTAAAACGGATAAAGGAGTTCTCATTAATACTGACAGTATTGTTTCATATTTTAAAAGTTATTACAAAGAGTTATACGATAACGTTAATGTTGATAAAATTCAACAAGAGGAATTACTTAGAATGTGCAAGAACAAATTGGATAATGATGATGTAAATATGTTATCAAAGGAAATTGAAGAAGAAGAAATATGGGCAGCCATTAAGGGCTTAAGCATTGGAAAGTTACCAGGAAAGGACGGCCTTCCTACTGAATTTTACAAAGTTTTGGACTGTTTAAACCTCGCTTCATACAAGTAATTAGGTACGCACTGAAGGTGGATTTGAATAGTTCTCAGCATGAAGGCATTCTTAAGCTTATACCAAAGAGTGGGGACGTAGAACTAGCAGAGAACTGGAGGCCCATATCTCTTCTTAACGTAGATTATAAAATATGTGCAAAAATTTTAGCTAATCGTATGAAATTGGTAATGAATAAGGTTATTTCACCTGAGCAGTATTGTGGTGTAAATGGAAGGTCAATTCTCGACTGTAATAATATGATAAGGGATGTAGTGTATTATTCAAACGAAATTCATTCAAACTTGGCTCTTTTAAACCTTGATTGGTCAAAGGCTTTTGACAGGGTGGATACGAAGTTCTTATGGAGAATTATGAATTGCTTTGGATTTTCCGACTCCTTTATCAAATGGTTAAAGGTGTTATATAAAAACAGTCATAGCTATTTATGCATCAATGTAGTAATTAGCTCTTCGTTTGAAATAAATAGGTCTGTTAGACAGGGATGTCCCTTGTCCATGCTTTTGTTTGTAATATTTCAAGAACCCTTATACTTAGCTATTAAAGGTAATAAACAGATTATTCGTCCTCCACTACCAACTAAAAAATGTATCAAGCTTCAAGGGTTTGCAGATGATTCAACAATTTTCATCACTGCTAAGAAATCTCTGCAAGTTGTTTATAAAGAGATAGAAAGGTTTGAAAAGGCTACAGGAGCACAACTAAACATCGATAAAACAAAGATTTCAAGAATTGGAAACTGGGAAAATAAACTGTCTTGGCCTACTGACAGGGTAAAAAGTGTAAAGAAAACTAATATTTTAGGGATTGAATATAATGGAAATTATGAAGAAACTTGCAGACAAAATTGGGAAAACAGAATAAACAAGATCAGCAGAATATCATCCATGTCAGAACAGAGAATATTAACCCATATCACAACTCAAAAGGGTATTATTATCCAATACTCTCAAAAGTATGGTATTTGGCTCACACATTTCCATTGTCTAAACGAGTGGCATTAGCCATAAATTCTTGTATTTTTAGATTTCTTTGGCATGGAAAGTACCAGCCTATTAGAAGAACAACACTTTGTTTACCCAAGGAAGAAGGGGTACTAGGAATACTGATGTTTATCACAAGGCTTTATCTATTTTATGTTGCACTGTTTTAAAAGAGCTAACAAATGATTCATGCCTTGCTGTTTATTATTGTAGTATAAGACAAAGTCATATGATGAATACGATTGATAAAAAAGAGGTATCGTATATTTCTAGTCCATACTACTCTGTAGCGATAGAGGCAATTAGAAAGGTGTTTCGTTGTAAAAATTTCCCTGTGTTGACGAGTAAAGTAATTTATGATTGTATCCGTCCAAATTGGGAGGCAATAATAGAGAGTGAGTAAACTATCCGTTGTTCAACTGGAAAAGCATTTGGAAGAATGTAAACAATAGACATATAGGATTACGAGAGAGAGAATTTATGTATAGATACTTGCATGAGACTCTAGCAACTAACCAAAGATTAAGGATGCTAAAGATAAGGAAGGATGGTTCTTGTGACAGATGTGGCGAGGAAGAAAATTCAATCCATATATTTTATTCATGTACTTATATTAAAGATATTTTTCTATGGTTTAAAAATATTCTGATCAATGTATGTAGTATTGAGAAAAATAGTTTCTTAAGAATTTGATTTTGATGTTAGATTTTAATTGTAAAACAAGAAAGTGTAACAATGCTGCATTAGTTTTAATTGTGGATTACTTGTATGTCTTATGGGTGAGCAAGAAAAAGAAATATGATCTTAGACAAATTATAAACTTTTTAAAGAGTAAGTTTAGATATACTAGATGGTTACTTGAACGTTTGTTAAGTGAAAGAATGCTGAACTGTTTTAATAGAAAATATGTCGATTGTTATTTCAATTAACTTATCTGTAGGTTTGTGTTATATTATTATATAAGTTGGCAGGCAGATAACAAAAAATATGGTATCAGAAAAGGGACTTCATTTGCGAATGGTTTAAGTTTATGACTTTTGTAATCTATTAAGAATGTAAGTTTGATGATCTGACTAAATACAAATGTATATATCTGAAATATGTTTAAAATCTGATTATATTGTAGTTTAATTTATAATAAAAGAAAAAAAAAGTTCTTAAAAATGCAGGTAATCTTCTCGACCATATCTTCAGGGCCTTCAAATTATTCTTCTCTAACAGGACATTCAAGGTGTGCAGTTGTGGAATTAAATTGTACGCAACTTGTGGTAATATCTAGTCACACCTGAGATTTGGGGAAAATTTCATGCCAGTGGGTTGGGTACTTGCAGGATAGTTTCGACTTTAGCCTAACCGCGGGAGACAGAACCTTGTTCCA